>NC_081405.1:107722452-107827452 GCF_030272615.1 Cryptomeria japonica | reverse complement strand
AGTACATGAGTTACTAAATGCACACAAATAAGTGAGTTTGATATTCAAAACTATCTACAATGAATTCAATTCTTGTCCATTAGTCATTTATGTTTGCAATAAGCATCTTTCTTTGTTTTTCTTAATCTTTATTCATAGTTATGTGCATATTTCACATTCTATAATTAGGATATCAATTGCTATGGTTGAACACTAGCATGATGTTTGTGTTGTGGTATAGATGCGTGGAAACATAATTATGGGATTGTTATATTATAGAGATCATAAATCTAGATATCGCATATTAGTTCTAGCTCTTCTTGGATTGAGTCTAAAGTTGACATACAGTCATAAAGACATTATTAGCAGATCTATCCATTTCTAGTAGAGACAATTGAGAAAGTCATTTTGATATTGAGAGTTTCTTATCTGTTTACCTATTGATCATTATTAAGCCGTAATATTTAGGTCTATTTATCTCTCTTGCAAAACCTTTGTAAGTGTCCTAGATTGTCCCTACTACTCACTCTTCAATGAAATAGTGGAGTTCTAAAGGTTTGTTGCACAAGATGGTGTTGAACGTATCAACAAGGCTAGCATGGAAGGCATATTCAAGCTTCCACTTGTACAACTTACAACAAATGATTTGTTGATAGAAGAAATTCTTGAAATAGGGATACAATTGAAAGACAAGTAAGTACATACAAACCTCCTCAGTTGAAAGTAAAATATGTGTATAAAAAAGAGTACATTAAATCCCAATCCATAAACACAATAGAGATACCGATGGAGACTTAATTGGATGTAGCATGTCGCACCAAAGTTGTTAGAGTATGCTAAGCTAGTACATAATGTTTCCTAGAGTCACATTAGTATTTTACCCAGATCATTATATACCAAAACTAACTATAGTAATCCTTTTGAGGATTCATTTCATGGTGCTAGATCTTCATTTAGTTCCACTTCTTGTTGGAGAAAATAATAGTTATTTCTTGAGGTAGATGAATATCCCATCAACAAAGGACAAGACCCTTTCTGGAATATAACAAATTCTACTCCAACAAAAGATCATGGGGGTTTCACTAGAGATATTGAATAAGAGATAGACTTCTACTGCTGCATTAAAAGCATTGGCATGTTCTTCATTTATTGATGTAAACTCTTTGTGACACCACCACAACCAACAAAGGTGTAAAAAGTTGTTTGCAATGCATGGATTTTTAGGATTGTCCTTTGAGAAAACATAATTAAAGTATGGAAGCAGTATCTACTAGCTCCTGAGGGAATCTTGATGAAAAATAACTGTAAAATATTTGGGTGAGCTTATATGCAAAAACTCATGCTTCCTGATGGGTTTATGTACATAAATAAGCACGAATTAAGTGGTAAAGGGGCTTCTAGAAACAAGAGGGACATAGAGGCAGTGGAAGTGAAAACTTCTGGTGTTGTGTCTGCTCCATCTTAGAATGGGAATGGCGAAGGTGTTGTAAGAGGAGTTGAGAAGGGTGTTGGAAGAAGTGGGGGTGTTTACATTACCCCATTTAAGCTGGCTCAAATGATGAAAGATGTGGAAGACAAGAGCAGTGTGGAATACCAATGCATGACATGGGATGCCCTTCGGAAGAGTATCAATGGGTTAGTAAACAAGGTAAATGCATCTAACATCAAAAACATCATTCAAGAGTTGTTTGCAGTGAATCTCATCCATGGGAGGGGTCTATTTTGTAGGTCTTGTATGAAATCCCAAATGGCATCCCCTGGATTTACAAATGTTTTTGTTGCGTTGGTTGTTGTGGTAAATACAAAATTTCCTAAAGCTGGCAATTTGCTTTTGCGAAGAATTATTTTGCAGCTTAAGAGGGCATACAAACGCAATGACAATCACATGTTGATAGCAGCAACCAAATTCATAGCTCATTTAGTGAATCAACAAGTTGCACATGAGATCATTGCCTTGGAACTTCTCACCCTTTTACTAGAGAACCCCACAGATGGTAGTGTAGAGGTTGCTATTGGGTTCGTGAAAGAATGTGGTTCTTTGTTGCAAGACCTTTCACCCAAAGGTCTCTATGGGAATTTTGAAAGATTTAGAGGTATTCTCCATGAGGGGGAAATTGACAAATGAGTACAATTTTTAATTGAAGGCCTTTTTGCAATTCGCAAAGCTAAGTTTGAGGGTCTGAAGAGGGGAAAATGAAGCAAGGTGGAGATTAGTGGCGGTTAGCATACAAATCAAACACTAAAAGCATAAGAACATGAAGCATGCATAATGGTGGAACCTAAAATTATAGGCAAAAACTTGGTAATTGATAACCGGATTGCTCAGGTTGGACAATCAAAAAATTATTCTCAAAAAATTATTCTACAGGGAGTATATCTTACCCAAAAATATTTTTTGCAATGTGATTATATTTTGCATATAAATGATTTAAAAATAAAATATATTTTTACAAAAGGGTAGGGAGAGGGAGTTGAACACTCAACCTCTCAACCTGACCTTCCTAACTACCCATACCTACCCTCCCCTTTTACCAATTGCTCTATTGTATTACTTGAAAATGTTTATTAGGGTAAATTACTATGGATAATAATTTGCAAATATTTCCACAAGATTTTAATTTATTAAAGTAATCTTGAAATGTGGAAATACATTTTGAAATATGTGATTTAAATAAATTATTTTTACCCTAAAACATTGATAAAATATATATTAGGGTAAAATGTTATTTCATATAAATGGATCTTATTTTGAAAAATATGTTAAAAAGGTGTGAAATGTACTAATGAAGAAAATTGAATTTTGATATTGTTATTACCTTTTTTACTCTCTCGTAAATTATTTTTGCCCTTAATCACTAAATTAAATACTTTAGGGTGAATTTTATTTATTAAGAGATTAATTAAAGGATAAATATTTATTACAATGTTGTTTTATGTGCAGAAAGCTAAAATTTTTGGGCAAACATTAAAAAGGGGGTATTCTTCATCCAAGATTACATTTTGACATTTTTTTTGTGATATAATATTTTTAATTATTACTTGCC
Source organism: Cryptomeria japonica (assembly GCF_030272615.1). Classification (NCBI taxonomy): domain Eukaryota; kingdom Viridiplantae; phylum Streptophyta; class Pinopsida; order Cupressales; family Cupressaceae; genus Cryptomeria; species Cryptomeria japonica. The sequence goes on along the minus strand of NC_081405.1, from coordinate 107,824,429 downwards.
AAAGGCATTTTGATATTTATAGCATCTTGATATACTTATGCAAGTAGTATTTTCTTTTTTCTTTTTAAGAAATTATAATTGTAATATTTTTTATCAAAAGGGAAAATATATGTGGTATTGGATGACCTAAATAGGGTTTGATATATTACTATGTCATTTTATATTCTCTTAATATTATTTTCACCCTAGGTAAATAATTTCAACATATTCATTAGGGTGAGTCATTTAATGCTTGATTTCTTTTTGCAAAGGTTATTTCATATGATATAATATTACCCACCCAAATTAAAGATTACCAAAAGGTGAGAAAGTATTGTAACATTATCGGAAGGGAAGTATTTTCTTTTACTTACTATACAAAATCTTTTACCTTATGTTATTTAATAAAAACTATTATTGGAATAAATATTTACAAGTGTTTAATACTTTGATTTAAGTGAATTATTCTAAATAAGTATTTTACATAGGGTAAAATGATTATTGCCTAATCTAAAGTGAAATATATTTAATCTTTAATTAATAAGGGATTTGATTGGTTTATTTTATGTGCAGGAGATATTGAATATTTACGGGAAGTATTATCAAAGCGGAGGATAAAGGATATATTATTAAAGCTTTATTTAGTGTGTATTTTAGGGGTTCAAATGTAATCATCTCTATAAACCAAAGGGTGTGTCCTTTGGAAAAACAACTGTCTGTAACTCCCTCCTGTATGCGAAAGGGTGTGTCCTTTCACATATGTCTTTTGGATCAGGTATTTATACGGAGTCTTTTTCAATTAAAAAACAAGAGGGAACAATTCATAATCTGTCAGGCTGCCAGTAAGGGCTATGGGATGTCTGTATTGGAGAAGTCTGTAGGAATGGAAGTATCATTTTGAGCAATCACTGTGTAATGGAGTATCTGTAAGTGTAGCTATTGTATGCATTCATTCTCTAGAAATTAATATACAAGATTCACTGTTTCAATTCTAGAATTCGTGTATACTTTTGTGTTGATGAATTTCATTTTGTCCTCTTGATAAATCTGATAAAGGGTTTAATATAGTGTGCCACCACAAGCTATTATAATTGAATATAAGATTGGCTTCTTCATGTTCTTATAGCACTTAATGGAACCTTTGTATTGATAGTCTTGTGTTACAAGTTGCCTGAAAACTGTCTCAAGAGTTTAATTGAATTATTTGTCCACAAAGTATCGTGCATATTCCTAGATATTTATTTCTGAGATTTTGATTTGTATGCATAAGGTCCTTATAGAGAAACATTCTTCCATATCCTATTTGAACTAATCCTTGCAGATTTCATTCAAGTCCTGAAAGCATTTCATTTTCAATATACAATATCTTTAACATACACTTTTATTCATATTTAGTTTTCAGTTTTCAAAGTATTCAGCTAAAGCACATGATATAGCATAGTTGCAGAACACTAATTTGCCAGTTGTGTAAACTTGCTTAGAGGCTTAAATCCATATTTAAATAACTCTTTTGTGCTTGAGAGGGAAGGGTACACCCACCTAGGTCTTGTGGAGCCTGAAGTGCAGAGGGATTTGGTCTTCGACCATCCCTATTCGTTGGCCAAGGCTGATTGGATTTCTTAAGGAGTTGACAAGTCTTTGGGTTTTCCAATCTGTGGTTTTGGGCACCAACACATAAAACCACATAAAAATATGAAAATAATGCTTATACCTTGCTATCTTTACCTCTCCCTTGGATTGAGCTTGATGAAGTGAAGGCACCCTTTGATGATGCTCCACTTGATGTGCTCCTTTGATTGATTTGGATGTGGAATGCTCTCCTTTGTGCTCAACAAGATAGATTGATGGATTATTGGATTGGATTTGAGTGATGGATAGGAGGATTTGGATTAGAAGATTAGAGAAAGAAGAGGAGAAAAGGGCATCATAACAATGCATGAGAAGATGGATCTTTTTTTTTGTGAGGAGGATTGGCTCCAATTTATAGATTGGAGAAGGCCAATGGAGGGCCAAGATTGATTTGATTATGAAGGGTTGAGATTGATTTTGGATAGAAGTCATGGATCAAGGGTGCCTTGGGAAAATAAACAGGAATATAAAATTCCTTTGGAAAAAGGGGGGAGAAATTTGAATTTCAAACTTGAGGAATTAAAAATTCCAAAATAAGGATGCATTGAGGGATTCAAAGAAATTTGAATTTCTTTGAGAGATTCAAAGTTGATGTGACATGAGTGGGAATTAAAAGTAAGAGAATAATGATAAGCATGATTATGAGAGATTCTAGAAGAATTAATTAGGTTGAGTGGGATTAGGAAAAGTGATTTGTAGGAATCACATGACTAGGTTAATTAATTAGAATTAATTAACTGAGTGGGTTTAGAGGAAATAATTATTGAGATGACTTTAGAATAATAGAGGAATAATTAATTTATTTGATAAATTAATTATTGGACAATAGTGACAGGATTAATTAAATTAGATTTAATTGATTCTGAGAGGAATAAGGATAACACAATTAAGTTAATTAATTATGTTGATAGGCTTAAATTAATTAAATATTAATTTTAGGTGTCTACATTTTGCCCCTCTTTGATATAGCATCGTGAAATGACATTATATCAAAGAAGAAATAAAACATAGTGAAAGAAAAGGATAAGGAAGAATGATAAGGAGGAAGGATAACAAGGAAGTAGAGGTATGCCCCCTCGAGAGGACATGCAAGTTAAAAGAACATGGGTGTGCTCTCGAAAGGAATTAGAAGAATAAGCGATGAAATGATGAAGATAATGAAAGAGGGAACTAGGATGAGTTGGAGTGTTGTGAATGAAATGAGACAAAGAAATGATAAATGGATTGGATTTCTTGTTGAGCAAGTATAGAGAGCAAACCTAGATTTGATATTGCCATGGATAGTCTAAACCACTGATTATAAGAACCAGGATGATATGAAAATCCGAGGCATGGACTGACGCTCAGTCAAACAGGAATGCCTTGCACACAATCATGCAAGTGTTGATAAACACTAATGCAGGGTTGTCGGTTCGAACAAGGAAGACCTTCAAACACACTATGCCATGAAAAGTATGCCCCATTATATACCAGCCAAGACATACCAAGATATAGGATGATCAAGGCAATCCTGAACAAGTATAGTCTTAGGACACAAGATGAAAACAAAGTCAAAAGCTCAAGCATGCAAACAACATGCACATGACCAACTGATATATCTTTCCAAGAGTAGGATATGGATTTGGATAAACTGCCGGACTAGGGAAGGATGCATCGCGATGGGCAAGGTGATGGATTGATTGATGAATGACAAAAGACAAGTTGGATGTGCAAGATCTGCAGATGAGATGATTTGCACTTGGATTTGATTAGTCGAGTATGGATGGGTGCTTGGATTAGGCACAAGTCAGGGCGAGCTCAGGTAGATGGGGAAAGCTCAGTTTGATGGATTGGATAGGATTAGAAGAAGGATAAATGATTAGATAGGATGAAAAAGGGGGATGGATGATTGAATAGGATTGGATTGAGGATGGGATTAATGATTGAATTGGAGGAGATGGAGAATATGATTGGATAAGATAGGATTGGATTATAAATTGGATTGGATGGGGTGGATAGGATTTGATTGAATGAATAGGATTTGATTGAATGGAACCAATGACAAGGGAGAACCAAGGATTGGTAAGAGGATAGATGGATGAGGGATGAAGATATTGTTTGGATAGATGGATAAAGTGGATTGGATATGCATAGGAAATGGAGAAATAAAGGATGGAGGGTAGGGTGATGGAGACCCGAGGACTATGCTACAAAGGAGATAAAAATGCCCCATTAAGAGTAGTGGAATGAATGATAGGACTAGAGGTAGTGGAATTAAGGATGCAAGGATGGTGGATAAATATGTATGAGATTGAAGGATAACATGTAATGGATATGGATGGTAAAGGATTTAAGGCTCGTGTGCTCCAAAGCATGCATGCCTATACATTATTTTGCCTCTTATATTATCAAAATGGAAGATAGGAATGGAGGATTTATTTTGATAGGATGAGGGATATGAGATGGAGGATATGGATATGATAGTGAAGATTAAAGATAGGAAAGGAGAATGGACTTAGATATGATGTAGATGGATGGGAAGATTGTGTGGATGAAGCTTTCCCCCAAGTGTAGAGTGCAAGGGGATGAGGGGATTACACATGACGCTTGTTTTCCAAGTTTTCATCATGGTACTTACCCAAGGTGCCACAAGAAGTGGTTTTCACCATTGGATGAAATGATTTTTCTTTACTTTTTTCTGATTTTTTTTTTTTTTGCATTTTTCTTGATTTTTTGACTTTTTTGAATTTTTGAATTTTTGGAATAGTTTGGATGGATAAGGATGAGTGGATATGGAAGATAGTGGATGCGTGAAGGAGGAAGGGAGGACTCAAGCATCTATTTCCATAGATGGTATCCCTTAGTATTTCTTTGAACTAGAGGTATGCTCATAGATGTTGGTAACAATAATTGGGGAGATGAAATGGATAGGGGATGAAAGATAAGGATTTGGAAAGGATTGGACTAGTGGAATGGGATTGTGAAAAGTGGATGGTGGATAATGGATGGAGTTTTGAAGAATTTGTGGAAGATCAACATTGGCACACACCTTGAAGGGTGTTGGAGTAGTGGAGGAGAGGATTTTGGATTATATGTAGATTTTGGGAAATGAGAACCCAAAATAGAGGAAGGGAGTGATGGAGCTGGGATGGTGGATTTTGGGACATAAGGACCCAAAATGGATTTTGAAGATGGAGGAGTGTTAGATGGGGGATTGGGAGACTTATGAATGGATGGTGCTTTTGGATTAACAAGTTTGGATGCCAATTTTGATTTTTCTTTGGGATGCATTGCTTCTTTGGGAATCCACATAGTTTCTGATTTTTTCTTTTGGGGCCTTTGTGGCCTTTTTGATTTTTCTTTCTTTCGGATCACATTTTTCTTTTGGACATGTCGTTTTGAGGGGACATGTTGATCCTTTGATTTTTGTGGATTTTGAGCTTTATGCTTTTTAGATTGGGCATCCAAATTGCTTCCAATAGAAATGGGATGGGTGCATGAGGATGAAGGATTGATGGATGGGATGGTGGAAAGAGAGTGTTGGGAAGCATCCAAGGATGTGTGCCTTTGTTGATCTTTCTTAGGGATTATTTGAGGTGATGGAGTGGTGGATGGAGGGATGTAAGGACCCAATATGGATGGAAGGGATGGAGGATTGAGCATTGGAACATAGGGGCCCAAAATGTATGGAAGGAATGAAGGGTTTAACTTTGGAACATAGGGTCCCAAAATAGATGCGGAAGATGAGGGATAATGGGATTTTGATTTGTATAAGGGAGATTTGGATTTAGGAGGAATAGAGGATGTACCAACATCTTGAGAATTATCTTGAGGACCCTTATTATTTCAGAAATAAGATGCGAGTCCATTTTGAGGGCAATGAGATGTGGAAGGAAGATTAGGATCTTTAGATGGATTGGGATCATGACATGGAGATGAAGGGATACTTTGATCTTGACTAGGGAGGGTATCATGAGGTGGAGTGGTAGGGGTGATTGGATCATGCGATGGTAGAGGAATCATATGATCGTGAGAGGAAGTGGAGGGGATGGGATCATTAGATGGAGTGGAGGGATATGCATCATGAGATGGAGAGCTTTCTATAGTAGCATGATTTGGAACAAGCTTTTGGCATGTTTGGAGTTTTGGGGATTGTGTGATGGAGGAAGATATGAAAGCTTTGATGTGAGTACATGGAGAAATGGGGGTATCATTAAGTGTGGGGGATTGGGATTTGTTTTGAGGTGGAGGTGATTGGAGTGGATGGAGGATTTGAGGAGACTTGGCCGCTTTGCTTTGAGGTGAGGATTTTGTCTCCTTTGCTAGCATGTCTTGGATAAGATTATGGATGATGGATTTGGAGGACTTGGACAATATGGATTTTGGAGGACTAGGATTAGATGGAGGATTAGGATTGGATGGAGGATTAGTATTGGGATTGTATCATAACCCCTCTTTGGACATTGGATTATTGTGATTAAATAAATACAATAATTAAAACATTTATTAATTAACATTTAATAATATTGGAAAATCGTCTCATTTATGAGACTTCACGATTTTCCTCTAAAGTGAGAGGGTTGTCATAACCCCACATCCTGGTGATGTAATCAATAATAGATTTTGTGATTCTTCATCATAATAATAAAGTATCATTTATTATGTAATTAATAATATTAATAGAAATATTAGTCATTCATTAATATAAAAATAATATTAATATATAATAAGACTGTCATATCCCCTCCTTGATCGTTATATATATATATCTTAAATAAAGTGATTATTAGTAATTAATATGATAATTATGAAACCAAAGATTATTTGTAATGATTAAATATTATTATTTTTTAATTAATATATTTATTAATATTTATTATTAATGTGATGAACTTTATAGTGTAGTTTTATCTTATAATATTACATCTTAATGTTCTATATTTCTTCCATTATCGAAGAGACAAGTCATAAGGAAAGAGACTATAGTATGTTAAGGATTATGTCCATAAGGGAAGCGTGAATATGAAAAAAAGATAACTATGATATCGAAGGTAGCGATGCATATTTTGGTGCTAATCTAGCATTGAGTGGTGAAAACGATATTGGTGTTATTTAGTATTAGTCATCCATTAAGTTTGAGAAGTACTAGATGGATGGTATGAAAGATCTAGCAATCCTTCTTGTCCTATATCGATCCATAGTCTCCAAGGAAGTGCTAAGACAAAGAACAAAACACATCAAATAATTACTGACAAAGAATTGAACTATATGGTCTCCCTATTATTAACAATTCAGGTGTCATCAAAGAAATGTTGAAAATCAGCGATCAACACCAATATCATCCAACAATTATCCGGAAGACATCAACATATATATATATATATATATATATATATATATATATATATATATATATATATATATATATATATATATATATATATATATATATATCATTAAGCAAATTCCAATTAAATAAGTTTAAATAGGATGATGTTATCAAACAAATATCAATTAAGACACGTAAGACATAGTCAACAATTAATAACTTATGGTTATGATTAGACTATAACAAATATTTATGAAGAAGTATGTTTAAGGGAAATGATATTAAGTAAATTAACTAATAATATTTAGGGGAGGACATGGCTGTTAGAGAAAACCATTCCTTTGAAAAGATATTACTCTTGACATTGCAACTATTCAATAGGTATTTAGAGAGGGAAGATAGTGTATCGGGAACAATGGAAGGGATTGAGATATATAATTTGTGCTCATTAAAATAAATTTATTATTGATCAATTTAGATTAGAACTATTATCTAGTTACATGCAGAACATCCTTGTTCCTAGTGGTATGCATGTTGATGTGCTTAATATGCATGCTTAGTATATGAAGCGCGATAATGTCTTTATACATAATTTTAACAATAATATTAACATAGTTTAAAATATGTATTATAGTAACACATAGTTTCATGACAGTGGTAGACCATGTCTGACATGCATCAGATCTGTCTGCCATTCCCAGCCACTAAATATATTCATAACTAATAATGTTTTGCAGTGGCAGTGTTAATAATAGGTTATTAGCAAATATATAAATTATTGGTAACATTATTTTATATTTATATATATATATATATATATATATATATATATATATATATATATATATATATACTCAAATCACAATAAGGAATACTATAAGGGTTATAAATATGGATACTGATATAATAACAAATATCAATACAATAAATATAATTAATGTAATATCTTTTAGTAATGACTCTATAATAATATATAATAATTCATAAAACTGGTAATTTAATAAATGTAAATGATTTATAAATGAATCGGAATAAGATTAAATTATCTATACTTGATCGACTAAAGAAAGAATGTCCCAGATTTGTTTTCATATTAAGATAGCCTTGACTCTTGATCAAGTTAGTTTAAGTCATAAGCACTTGAAAGTAGATTAATTATGGTTTAATTAGACCAAATCCTAGTAGGGGACATTACAGATTGGAATTGGATGGAGGATTAGGATAATGGATTGGGGAATTAGGATTAATGATTGGAGGACTATGGAGTAAAGGATTTGGATGGGGAGTAGAGGTAATGAATGCATTGTAGAAGGATCGGGATTGGGATGTGGATGGGGGGGGAGATGGAGGTATACATATTGGATTAGAGGAGTATGTGGATGAGGGATAATATGGAGATATGGATGGGGAATAAGATGGAGATATGGATGGGTGATAAGATGGATTTCCCTTGTCGAAGGTAAAGGAAGGATAAGAGATATGGTATAGATTGGGATTGGGTGTAATGTGTTGAGATGGGATGGATGAAGGTATGATAGGTGGGTGGGTGACCATGGGATTAACTTGGTAGGTAGGTTCATGAATTTCCATGAGCATCTTCTCATACCAAGCTTTGAAATTATGGGTAGTCATGTTGAGAGTGAAGGATTAGAAGATGATGTTAAATGAAGATGAGGATTATGACTTGGCTTGGAATGATGATGGATTAGGACTTGGCTTGGAATGGTAATGGATTAGATTTGATTAGATTGGATTGGTTGATTGATTGAATGGATTGGATTGGTCCTTGGATTGGGACTTGGTTTGATTGGATTGAATTTGATTTGGATTGGAATTGGATGAGTCCTTGGATTAGGACTTGGTTGGATTTGGATTTGAATGAGTCCTTGGATTAGGACTTGATTGGATTAGGATTTGATTGGATTGGTTGGATTGGATTAGATTGAATTGGATTGGATTGAATGGATTGGATTAAATTGAATTGGATTGGATTGAATGGATTGGATTAAATTGGATTGGATTGGATTGAATTGGATTAGGTTGAATTGGATTAGGAAGATGGATGGATTTGATTGACTGGACTTTTGGAGATTTGATTGGACGAGAGAAAGGATGATTGTTTGAATGGCTGAAAGTGGATTGGGAATTGGAGAATTTCTTGGATAGAAAGAAATGGATTAAAGATTTGATGATGGAAAGATGGGATTTGGAAAGAGGGATGATTTATTGGTTGTGGGGGATGGACTTGGCAAAAGATGTCAAGAAAAGAAAACACAATGGTCAAAATAAGTTAGACTCAAATGAAACTCATGCTCCTTCACAACATATCCTATGGCGAGAAAAGACAATAGTCAATGGATCCCAATTGGTTTCCCAGCTATGCCTACCTAGATCGGACACTTAGATGCTTGACCCCACTGGCTCCCCTCCACGACACTCACTTCTCGGGGCAGCCAAGCATCAATTCTCATGAAAACTCCTCATGGCGAACTTTGTGTCTCTACTAAGGGCCATAAAAATATGGGCAGCTTCGGAGGTCCGACCTCCTGCACCAATGACTAGAAGGTTTTTTGGCCACTATGAACAAGGTGTTTAGTAAGTCTTCCCGTTAGGAGCTACCCTTCGCAGTTGTGCAAGCGCAATTGAGGCCTATAGCCCAACGAAGCACCAAGAATTTAGTAGTCACACAAGCGTGATTGAGATCTCTAGGATCCTACTAAGTACCCAATGTGAGAGAAAACTCTCATATAGCCCCAACCATTGACCCTTTTGTAGTCAATGGCCTATTTATTATAGTGAGTTGGGAACCCCAGGTCCGGGAGTACTCACTTGGGTTGTTCCCCTCTTACCTTCTCAAAGAGCAAGTTGGGAGGGCAGGCCCGCTAAGGGTAAGCATGCAATCAAACAAGAAAAGGTTTGAGGGTTGGGATTTCTGATTGTCTATGTAGATAAGAGCATACTCTCCTACCTCTACACTTTTCTCAAACACAAAAGCAAGAGTTCTTTTACCCCTAATTAATATCTAGGTGCCTAAAATAAATGATTAAGAAAAACATAATGTTTGGTCAGATTTCTTTAGGCAACCTGCAAAAAAGTGGATTAGTAGTTTGAAAATGAAGTCTTCAACAAGCGTCCTGCAAAAGACAACAAAAATGACAAAAATATTTTTTTTTTGATTTTTTGAGAATGAGTAGAAAAACAAGAATAAAATTTTTTCTACGAATGACAAATGTGGATTTGGAGGAAAGTTTGATGGGTAAATGGGGTTTGACAATATTTTTGCCACTTTCCAAGGGATAGGCAAGCATAAAATGGGGATTTTGGAGGAGAGGTGAAGGAATGGAAAAATTTGTCTAAGAGGGACAAAGAAGCAAAAGTTGGAGATAGACAATATGGGAAAATTTGGAGGTGATTGGATAAAAGTGGAAGGAGTTATGACAAACCCTAAAAATAGAGGAATGTGAGATTTTGGGCTTCAAAAAGTGGAATTTGGGATAAGGCCCCCAAGGAAGGAAATGTGTAAAATGAAATTTTGGGGGATCTAGTGAAGTTTGGAGGAAAAAAGAATTAAGATAAAGAAGATATGACTAAAAAATAGAATAATTTTTTTTTTTTTTTGGTTTTTTGATTTAATTCCCACGGACACGCTGATTTGCAGACAGTTGCACTAATGCGCTCATGCTCGCGCTAACAGACAGACTATTAAATTAAATAGAGCAGATAACAAGAAATGAAAAAATATAGTTGCCCTGATTATCAGGTGCTCACGCCGATGTGTGGGCACTCGCACTAATTTGCGAGCGCTCACGCTGATACAACTAATGTTAGCGCCCAAAATTCAAAATTCAAAGTTTTACTAAAAAACACTCATGCTAATCGTAGAGTGGTAAAGAAACAGAAATGAGGAGATAAAAGAAGATAGAAGAAGAAGAATACAGAGGAGATAGAAGAATGTTCACGGTGGTCGTGCTGAAGCCGAGGCGGTTGCACTGAAACACACAGCTGCCAATTTTTTTTTGAATTTTTCCTGCGGTCGCGTTGAACCTGAGCCGCTCGTGCTGATTAAGAAATGGTCATGCTGATGTGCGTGCGCTCACACTGAAGCGTGAACCTTGCAAAAAAAACTTCACAAAAAACTCACAAAATTATTAAATTCAGGACGTGGGTCCCACCAGGCATGCCATAAAATGAAGAGGGGAAAATGAAGCAAGGTGGAGATTAGTGGTGGTTAGCATACAAATCAAACACTACAAGCATAAGAACATGAAACAAGCATAAAACCACATAAAAATATGAAAATAATGCTTATACCTTGCTATCTTTACCTCTCCCTCGAATTGAGCTTGATGAAGTGAAGACACCCTTTGATGATGCTCCACTTGATGTGCTCCTTTGATTGATTTGGATGTGGAATTCTCTCTTTTGTGCTCAACAAGATAGATTGATGAATTATTGGATTGGATTTGAGTGATGGATAGGAGGATTTGGATTAGAAGATTAGAGAAAGAAGAGGAGAAAAGGGCATCATAACAATGTATGAGAAGATGGATCTCTTTTTTTTTGTGAGGAGGATTGGTTCCAATTTATAGATTGGAGAAGGCCAATGGAGGGCCAAGATTGATTTGGTTATGAAGGGTTGAGATTGATTTTGGATAGAAGGCATGGATCAAGGGTGCCTTTGGAAAATAAATAGGAATATAAAATTCCTTTGGAAAAAGGGGGGAGAAATTTGAATTTCAAACTTGAGGAATTAAAAATTCCAAAATAAGGATGCATTGAGGGATTCAAAGAAATTTGAATTTCTTTGAGAGATTCAAAGTTGATGTGACATGAGTGGGAATTAACAATAGCAGAATAATGATAAGCATGATTATGAGAGATTCTAGAAGAATTAATTAGGTTGAGTGGGATTAGGAAAAGTGATTTGTAGGAATCACATGACTAGGTTAATTAATTAGAATTAATTAACTGAGTGGGTTTAGAGGAAATAATTATTGACATGACTTTAGAAGAATAGGGGAATAATTAATTTATTTGATAAATTAATTATTGGACAATAGTGACAAGATTAATTAAATTAGATTTAATTGATTCTGAGAGGAATAAGGATAACACAATTAAGTTAATTAATTATGTTGATAGGCTTAAATTAATTAAATATTAATTTTAGGTGTCTACAGGGTCATCCATCTGTGCATCCAGATCAGTTAACACATGAATTTTTCCTAGAAGATGAACTTGATCAAGAAGCTAGTTTGGATGTTTTCAAGCCAGATCCTGATTTCTTAGAGCATGAGGCAACCTATGAAAAACTGAAGAAAGATATCCTTGGAGATGCTTCTTCAGATGAAGCAGAAGGGGAGAATGATTTAGGTGATGATTCAGATGATGGTGATGATGATGATGATGAAGAGGAAGGTGAGGAAGCATAGAGAATACAAGATGAGATAGAGACAAACTTGGTCAATTTAAGATGTTCAATTTATTTGACAATCATGTCAAGTGTTGATTTTGAGGAAGCTGGTCATAAGCTACTAAAGATCAAGCTTGAACTAGTCAAGAGAGAACATACCTTCATTATTATGGTCTTCTTGGGAAAAGATTCTGTATGATCAATAAAATTTATGAGGAATTTTTTGATAAGTGTTTTGTACAACAATATTCTATGATACATAGAATGGAAACAAATAAACTGCGTAATGTTGCAAATTTTTTGGTCCACTTACTTGGCACATATGCTCTTCCATGGCATTGTCTTGCTTATATACATCTGACAGAGGAAGATACTACTTCCTCTTCCCGTATTTTCATAAAGATTCTCTTGCAGGAGCTGGCAGAGCAGCTTCGTATATTGTTGCTTAATGAAAGGTTGAACGATCCAACAATGCGGGAGTCTTTTGATTCAATTTCTCTAAAGGACAATCCCAAAAATTCACGGTTTGCTATCAATTTCTTTACTTCTATTGGTCTTGGTGGTATCACTGAGAGTTTACGTGAGTATTTGAAGATTATGCCAAGGCTTGTAATGTAGCAACAAAGTCTATTCCCGAGTCAGATGAATCTACCTCTAATGACGATTCTTCTAGTTCATCAAGTTCGTTAGATTCTGATACATGAGACTCAGATTCTGAGAGTGAAACTGACAGTGAGAGCAGTAAGGAGTCACCAAGAAAGAAAAATAATTCAAAGCATGACAATGAGTATGAAAAAACAAGAAGAAAGAAAAGGGCGGGGGCATCTGACTTGGAGGATGGAAGTGACAGTGAAAAATCAGAAGGAAAAAGAAAAGGAATTAAAAATCTTTCTAGTCAGTTATTCAAGGCTCCAGTAGACACCGTTTTCTTGGACTGTGACAAACAAAAAATCACTCCCAAGTTCTTTGGTTTTATAACAGATGATTATAAGATGTTACAATGTTGTCTTATGTATTTTAATAGCCACGGGTTTTAGAGTTCTGTACTTGATAGGTAATGGATAAACAGTGTTAGGAGGAGAAAATATTGAAGGCCAAGTCTAGATTGTGATAATACTAGATCAATGAATCCTATTATTTATTGAGTATTTCTTGTTTTCCATGTTGTGTGATGTACCATAAGAAAACTAGAAATCTAAATTCAATAAGATTCTTTGTTCAATGATGATAATTTCTATTTTTGTGCCCGTGAAGAAAGACCATGTCAGACAATATCAATGAACAACAAAATAAGGAGACAATTGCTAGATTGTGGTCTAACTTGAAAAGAAAAGGTGATGGAAAATGTTATTGTCCATGCAAAATTTGTAAGGGGTTAAAGACTAGAAGACTTCTAATCAAAACAATGAAGAAACATTGTAGGCTACATGGTCACATTGAAGGTGGAGATGATTATCATCCATTGGTAATTTTTTCATTATATCATTTTGACAATTTATATACATAATAAATCACGTGATGATGAGATCATGATCATGGTTTATTTATGTTTATCAATTTTATATAGATCAAGCACCCCGGAGCACATGGTATGGATCAACACAACCTTGAGAATATGGTTTTCGAAGTGGACGGATATAGAGGTGTGAATATCAAAGCTGAAGATGATGATCCCATGGAAGATGATGATCATGAGCCAAAAAACACAATTGAAGATGATGGTACAAATACATTGATCCATGACTCATTTAGTACTCGTGCAGCTAATCATGATGATGAAGATGACCTTGATGTTGTTCATGATGTCCCTCTACTTGAGAAGGCATCTGAGGCCCTTTAAAAATGCTCGCAGACAACTCTTCTCTCTGTTGTATTGTTGTTGGTGAACTTGAGGGTTATGAATGGTTTATCCAACATAACAATGTCACGTATGTTAAGGTATGTCATATATGTCATAATAAACTATGAATCATTATGTACCATTAATATTCTTTATTATAACAATTTTTTTTTTTTTGCTGTTGATTGATAGGTGATTTTTTGTTACCACCATCAAATATTCTAGCTCGCTCATACCAAGAATTATCTGCCATTATGAAAGATATTGGAATGGAGTATCAAGCAATAGATGCTTGTCCCAATAATCATATTATATATCACAAACAACATGAATTTTGAACTGAATGCCCAGAATGTCATATCAGTACATATTGAACAAATCAAATAATAAAAAGGGTTCCTCACAAGGTTCTTCGCTATATTCCGATTATTCCACGTATGCAATGATTATTCAAGTGCACTAGCTTGGCACAATTTATGGATTACCATGCATGCAATAGAAGTCGAGATGATATTATTCGAATGCCTGCGAATGGTTCAGCATTTATGGACATAGAGGAAAAGTGGCCACACTTTAAAGAAGAACCTCGTAATCTCAGGCTTTCATTGGTAGCAGATGGTGTCAATCCATTTGGAGAGATGAGATCTATTTACTCAATGTGGCCTATTTTTGTTATCAAAAATAACATTCCTCCATGGATGTCAATAAAGAGGGAGCACATAATGTTGGCAATGATTGTTCCAGGTATTTTATCATTTAAATATAGTCGTCTAAATTTAATTATAAATATTGCAGTAAAATGGTCATAATAATTATGTAATGTTTTTGTTCATTTGACTAGGTAAGTACCAAGTTAAAGATATGAATGTATATATTGAGCCTCTTATCGAAGAGTTACTAGAGTTATGGAATGGTATCACTATGTATGACGTCTCTAGACCAATAGGACAAAGACAATTTCAATTCCATGTGATGCTTCTATGGACAATACACGATGGCCTGGGGCTAACACATTTTTGTGGTATGTTATAGTGTTTAAGTTGCGCATGAACACTATAATTCAAAAAATTATCATATTTAATCCAATTATACATAATCTTGTAGGTCTTCAAACAAAGGGAAAATTTGCATGTCTTGTTTGCGGTCCAAAGATGAAATCTCGTCATTCAAAAAGTTTAGAAAAGCAGGTGTTTGATGAGTATAGGCACTTTCTCCACAAAAATCATAAGTATCGAAATATTGAAAAACATCTTTTCAATGGGAAAGAATAGAATACATCAAAGCCACGAAGAATGACACCTCACCTGTGGAAGTTGGAATATAATAGAATTAATCATCAAGGTAATGCCATTCCATCTATTGGTTTGTCATAAAACATCTTTTCTATTTTGTTTTGTTTATTGATGATGTGATTGATGATCATGAAGGTCGTGAAGGCATAAATGACCACCTTCCTAAGGGACTAAAATGTCATCCCCGACAATTTAGTAGGTTGCCCTACTACGAGCAGTTACAAATTGTTCATTTGTTTGATAGTATGCATATTGGAAAGAATATAACAGAGACAATATGGAAAATATTGGATGAAAGGCGTGACAAAGAAAAAATTGTCAAAATATGTAGTGACATTCAGGATTCCAATCATGTAATGATAGATGTCATTCAATCAAATAGCCATGGAGACCAGATTAATATAAGTGAGCTTCCTTGGTTATTAATGGACCAGTAAAGAAATTCTATAAAAAAAGTCATATGAAAAATTCGATTTCCCACAGGATTTGTTGCGAACATAAACAATCTCATATCAAAGAAAAGTGAATTTGGGCCAGGGATGAAAACACATGATTGACATACCTTCATTAAGGTAATTCATGTTCTTGTGTTTTTAGTATGTATTTAAGTACTACACGTACATGTACTTTTCATTATGTTACAAAAAAATGAAAAGATAATTTTATAATTGTTGCAGTACATTCTACCTCTATCTCTCCCAGACGACTTCGACAATAATGTCAAGCAAGTCATATATGATCTTGGAAAATACATGAGGTAAGTAGTGATATTTGTTTAGTTCGTTGTATAGATATTATATTTGCAATTTGATTTACTTGTTATGTAATATATATTTTTGCGTCTTGAATACCTTGTAGGTGGTTGTCATGTAAAGAAATCCATAAAGACGATATAAAATATTGGAAGAGAAAAATTCCTCATTTAATGTGTGAAATGCAAAAGTGTCTACCTCCAACTTTTTTCAATGCACAAGAACACTAGCTCATACATCAAGTTGAGGAGAATGAATTGTGTGGATCTGTACACACTAGGTCTATGTGGATGGTTGAGAGGCACTTGAAATTTTTGAAGGCTTTGGTTCGACAAAGAGCACATCCTGAGGGTTCTATGGTTGAGGGATATATGATATACCAGACTATGGTGTACATTTCTGAATATCTTCCTAAGTTTGCAACAAAGATCTATGTGGATCGCATTTGGGATCCCAACACCATTAACAAATTCGAAGGGGAGTACTTGACGGGGAAAGGTAGATTGAGGAAAGTGAGAGGTAATTATAAGATGTTATTGTAGTTAATTAATTCTTAATTTTCAAAATAAATCGATTGTAAGACGTCTATTTTTTTTTTGTATAGTTGGTCGAGAGTGAGATGCACTACATTTGTATATTGCAAACAATCTTGATTGGATGACAGTATGGATTGAACGATGTCAACATTCTGGACGCACATTAACATGGGAAGGTGTGGCTTCATTGGTTAAAGAAGAACATCATAATGGAGATTCCAATGTTACGTAAAGGGAAATTGATTTAGCATATGGTTTAAGAGATAAACAGGTACGTATAAATTTATTAATCACCCATATGCTTATCAACTCACAATGCAATAAATTTTACATGTTTGACATATCGCAGGTCAAACACCACAATGCTATGTGCTGCAATGGTCATAAATTTTGCATAAAAAAGTTGGATGACACGAAGAAAACTTGTGATTCTGGCATCACTACAGTCTTTGAGGTGACAAATATTTCATCGAGAAATGACATTCATCCTCAATAGTCTCAAAATCGATACTATGACATTTTGGATGATATACTTTTGAGTGTGACTTTAATTCCTTCAAATTAGTTTTGTTCGTTGTCAAATGGTACAGGCTATGATTGAATAAAAATGATCCTAATAGAACTGTTATTGAACATGATAATGGTTTTATAATGCTAAATACAAGGTCATTTGAACTAGTTGGGGATGAGCCCTATGTTCTTCCAAGCCAATGTGAGCAAGTATTTTACTCAGAGGTTCCACATAAACCGGATTGGTCATTTGTTGTTAGACATGATCCAAGAGGAAGGTTGATAAAGTATAATGTGATGGAAGAAGAAGATACCGAAGAAGTAGAAGATAAAGTGGATGATGATCACGATTGACAGTTTCTGAATGATGATGAAGAAGAAGAAGAAGAAGAAGAAGAAGAAGATGATGATGATGGTGATGGTGATGGTGATGATGGTGATGGTGATGGTGATGATGGTGATGATGATGGCGAAGACATTGATGATGATGATGATGATGACGATGATGATGATGATGATGATGATGTTGGCGATGATGACCTTGATGTTCATGATGATGAAGAATGAAATGTATGAGGTATGCGATTAGTATATTATCTATTTAATATTGACTTCTTGATAGATTTTTTTTTACATAATTAATTCATTATGTTTTGAATTCTAATGCCATTACATAATTAATTCATGATGCACCTTTTAATATGGAGATGGAGATAGGGAGAGTGACTATTTATGTGACAATTTTTAAACTGTGTTTATTTATGGAAATTGGATTGTTTATTAGCTATGTGAAGGATGTTGATTTAAAATACATATGTGATGGATCACATGTTTATGATGATGCATGTGACATTTTTTGAACTTTGTGTTTATTTATAGAATGTGGATTGTTTATTACCTATGCGATGGATGGTGATTTATGATACATATGTGATGGATTACATGTTTATGATGACACATGATATGTGATGCTAATTGTGATGCTCAATTACATATATGATGACACATCATGTGATGCTTTTGATGCTTATGATACGTATGTATTTATTGTTTATCAACTTACAAATGTAGTAATGCTTATGATGCTCAATTGATGGTGTTGATTTCAGGTATAGTCCCTGTGTGATGCTGTCACCCTTGGTGGGAACAGGTTGTTGACTACAGACATCATCAACCATTTAGTTGAGGATCTTGCATAGTCTACATTGTATAGGACCTTGAACCCCTTTGATGAGGATCCTACACAGTCTCATGGATTGACAGGTATAACTAGTGAATACACCCTATAGAAATAGTTTATTTTTTTAAAATTACCTAAAAAACAAACTTCCTCAGTTTTTCAAACCTCGACATTAGTGTTGGCATTTTTGATGTTTATGTTGTGATTGTCATTGATGGACACACACTTGCATTAAGATCCTATTTATATGTATGAGTTAGAGCACAACCGGTATTTGTTTCAACCGGTATGTTGCAAGTATGTTGTATTATAGTCATTAGACTATTGATGTTTTGCAAAATGTGTTTACCAGTCTAAAGCGGCATGCTGACCTCAAGCGGTACGAGGGATTAAAGTGGCATAACACATTTCGACCAGTCTTCATTTTTGTCAAACTGGCAACCAGTATTTTGCATGAACCGGTAATACTCTGTGATGAGTTACCAATAGACATTTTGTGATAAGTTATCAATCCACCGATTGTTTGACGGTGCCGACACACTAGCGATGCTTCTTGTGTCATGTTACTGAGTATGTCTAGATTCATTGAACCTAGGAAATTGAAATGTAATCCTATTGGACCGACATGAAATCAGATTCCTTTAAAAGGACATCATGTCTAGGGTTTTAGGTTGTTGTTGAAAGGGTTTATGTTGTGACTAGGGTTTAAGGTGGTTGAGGAGTTGAAAAGAATATGAATGTGTAGAAGACTGAAGTAATGCAGGAGTGCATTAAGAATGAGCTATCAAGGATCTACTTGAGCAGTCCATGCTATTAGATAGATCAAACACTTGTTGATTACTCACATCTTTGACAAGTCTGTAGCCCTTAACCAGGTAGGCCCAAAAGCCTTTTGTAAAATCCTCTAACAAGGTGGTTCACCTTTGTGAATCTAAAATCCTCTAGCAAGGTAGTCCTTGATCAGACTTATCTCCTAACAGAGATTGAGATTCCTTACAAGATCTGTTCTGGTGTAGAACATTATAAGACGTTAACCGGTTTGGTTTCTATTCTGTAGATAGTGACTTGTGAGTTCCATCTCACTGTGGTTTTTCCCATTTGGGTTTCCACATCAAATATCTTGTGTTATGGTTGTATTGCTTTTGTGGGTGAATGAGTTATTTGTATTTTGGTTTGCATGTGTGTTAACCGGTCTGTCTATTAAACTGTTTTACCAGTTTATCTTTAGACTATTTAAGTGTTTAAGTGCAAGATTTTTTGGTATACTAATTCACCCCCCCTCTTAGTATTCATCAATTGGTATCAGAGCCAACTTTTCTATAAGTTTAACCACTTGGAAAGAGATATGGGGGAATACACATTGAGAGAACTTACTCAATGACTCACTTAGTCTGAGCAAGTCTATGATGATCTTATGGTCAAATACAAGGCATCTCAAGAAAAAATGAGAGAACATGCAGAAAAGCTGATGGAGCTATTTGAAAATAGTTTTGCAGATGAAGCAGACATGGAAGCCCTAATTGCAAAGGTAAATAAGTTGAATGAATCAAACTCCAACCTAAGAAAGCAGTTGGAAGGACTGACTATCTGGATGTGTCAAGAGCTTGAGAACCAAAGAAAAATTGAAGACCTAGTGAAAGAAAGAGATTGTGAGATCTCCAAGTTGAAACAAGAAATGAGTGCCCTAAATGCTCAACTCCATGGAAGCAAGGTGGAAAAGGAAGACATGCAAGGAGAACTGAACACTGCCATCTCTAAGAATGAAAATTTGTTGGAAACAAATGCTACTATTTCCAAAGAACTCTCTGAGTCAAAGGAAATACTTGCTAAGTTCAACAAAAGTACTGTCAAGCTAGAGCAAAAGCTTGAGTCGGCTAGACCGGTAAAGAATACCAATGGACTTGGTTTCTTTGGACATGAGGAAGGAGAATCCTCAGGAACAAATGCTGAAGCATCAAAGAAGCAACCAACATTCAAAGGTAAAGGTAAGCAAAAATTCAAACCTGTTTGCTTTAACTATCTTAAAGAAGGACACACTGCCAATGTATGTAGGAGCAAAGCCTACAATAATTTTCCTTACTTTATTAACAATGTACCTAGATCTAATAAGTTCAATGGTCATTTTTATGCATGGAACAAGTATGAGCAAAGCCTACAATAATATCCTCAGAGGACCCAAGGAGTTGGTCTTGAACCTTTTGTAAACCGAAATCACAACCGGTTTAGTGTATTCAATCATCAGCCAAGAAGCGACGACTATCAAGTGACAACTGGATGGAGAGAAAATTGTATGATCTATCATGGTCATGGTCACACTGCAGCAATATGCAGAAGGAAGAATGGAAACATGAACAATGGACCTTGGAGAGCACCTAGATTGGTTTTCTATCACTGCAACAAACCGGGTCACATTGCAAGATTCTATAGAAGCAAAAAGAGTATATCTGATGATATACCGGTTACTCAAGAAGGAAGAATGAATCTTGAAATAGTTCAAGCGGACATGAACAAAACCTAGAAGAGGAAACCAGTAATGTTGGAAGAGGAACTGGTTTCTACACCTAGTGTGGAAATATCAGAACTGACAAACTAAGCTTCAAAAGGCTTAGGGGGGGCAAATGACAAAATGTTTTTGAACCCTTGGTTTAAACCGGCAAAAGACCTTAACCGGTATATGATACCTGTCACTTGGCTGAAGACCGGAAATGGTAAAAAGACAAATTAGGGTTTATGCCCTAATGGAGGAGCATTAATGATGGTAGGTCAGGACTATGTTTAAAAGCATTTTTGAAATCATTTCTCACTATCAGTTTTCAAGCAAAGAAAAGTTCTTTAAAAAGAAGAGTGATGAAAAGGCAATTTGAGCAAAAATTTGGAGAAACTGAGAAACCACGAAGGAGATTCAAATTCAAATAACAAACGGTCAAGTGGAGAAAACAAAGCAGTGATTCAACTACCGATGAAGTGAGGAGTAAAGGAGAATCAAAAAGCCCTAAATTCACATGTTTTGAAAGGTATTTTTTGAGTTCTTAAAATTTCTACAATGGCTTCCGCATCTCATACCAGTTCTAGTGCATCTATTGAGTCTGAAAGTTTTATTCAACGGAAGTCAAAGTATAATGCCCTATCACAAGTTCCGGCTGGAGTGATCGTAGAAGAGGGAATCTCAGATTATATTGATTGTAAACTCGAAGACCTAGGGTCTCTAGCTGTCCATACTCAACTAGGTCTATTTTGTGGACAAGATAATATGATCAAACTAGAGTATAGTATTCTGGAGAAGAAGAAACTCCACAATGCTGTTTACTTCCTGAGGATTTCACAGAAGATCATATAAGGATTATTCTGAGCAGGGTGCATGGTGACAAAATGTACTTGGAGAGGACGCATGATATCACGCCGTAGGCAATTCATGCAATCACCAGTTTCTGCAACATAGGGGAAGTACCAGCCCTAAGGACAGCTAGCAAAACTGAGATGTCCAAGCTCACTGGTTCAGTGAGTGACTCATGGGGCATGACTATAAATTCAATCAAGGATGATCTGATTAAGTATGCTTGCATGGTGATAGGCTACCAGATGTTCTTAGCTAGTAGAAACAACTCTGTATCTGCTGCAACGGTAAATGCCGCTTACCGAATGATAAAGGAGGATGCATCATTTGACCTATGCACCGGTATGTAGAGGCAACTCTTATTGAACCTGAAATCAATCAAACAAGATAATGCACTGAGGTTCAAGTTTGGACAAATATTGGTTGGGTTGTTCTTTTACTTTCAAGGATACTTCCCTGGAGTAGGAGACATTCAATGGTCTGGTGACCAACCGGTAACCAAGAAAATCAAGGAAAGCATTGAAGCACTTGGAACTGGTTACCCTGATATTCTGAACAAGTATTTTGATGAGTTCAGAAGGAAGATGAGCCAAAGAGTGAGGATATCAGGAGACATCATCAAGAAATATGAAGACGATATCTGCTTCACCATCCAAGTAGACAAATGTATAATGGAGGCTGTTGAGCCTAGAATGGAAGAAGTGGAGCCAATGGGCTATGAGGTGATGTACAACATGCTGGAAGGGTATGCCTCTACCCTTATTGCCTCACCGCTTGATCCTAAGGTGAAGAGAACCAGCACCTACCTGGAGAGGATAGCACCAGTTGAGGAACCACCAGCAGTGAAAGAGAAAGGACTGGCAGTGAAGAAGGCAAAAGCAGTGCCTGTAGCATCAGCACTGGTTACTACTGCAACTCCAAAAGTGACCAAGCAGTCACTAGCTAAGAAGAAACCAAAAGCTACACTGGCTAAAGTGTTCCAGGGAAAGAGGAAGATGAGAAGCAACTCTCCCGACTCAGAAGAAACTGTGTCTGAGGAGCAGCCCAAAAGGCGAGACAAACAAGAAAGAAGAGACAGAGTGAACCGACATCTTCAACATCGGTAAATATAGATATCTCCTCCTATAAACCTTTGACACATTGTCAAAGAACAATAAAGAATATTAGGAGAAAAGTGTTAAATGATTTACTTGAGTGTTTCAATGACTTCAATGAGGATGAAAAGGAAGCAGTTGAAAAGGAAATAATTCAGTATCTATGTAATAATGACCGATTGCCCTCAGAGATTAAGTCTCAGACACCAGATTCTTTATATATGTCATTAGATAATTGATGGCGCATTGCCATAGAGAAAGAACAGGAAATTAGAGAGAAAGTTTTTGCACAATACTTTCCCAACCTATCAAATTCTGAATTATATGATGTTATTGATCTAAATAAAGGACTTTTCTTCACTAGAAAAAGAAGACTCTGGTTGTTAGAAGGTAGAGTTGCTGATGTCAAAAAGGACACCCATTTGTTTATGCAAATTGCTGTCTAGACTCACAAAGCACCTTTGGCCAACTGGCAAGCAGAAGAAGAACTGGTTATATCCAAACTAGATGAAGCATTTGATGATGAAGGAAATCTTGTTGTAGAACCAATTGACACTATTGATGTCGATGCCCTGGATGTAGAAGATGTCACTCAGAACATACCTTCTGAGGGAACATGATAGGAGCATCAGGCCGAACAGGGCAATGAGCAAGCCGAGGATAGACAGGAAGTGGCTAGGGAGCAGGTAGAGAAGAAGAAGAGGGATGAAGATGAGGAAAAGCGGAAAGAGGAAGAGGAGAAAAGAAAAGGTGAAGAGAAGAAGAGGCAAGAAGATGAGAGGAAAAAGAAAGAAGAAGAGTATAAAGAAGAGAAGAAGTGGAAGGAAGAGGAAAAGAAGAAGAAGGAAGAGGAAGATAAAGAAGAGGAAAAGTAGAAGGAAGAAGAAAAGAAAAAGAAGGAAGAGGAAGAGAAAGAAGAGGAGAAGAGGAAGGAAGCTGAGAGGAAGAAGAAGGAAGATAAAGACAAAGAATAGGAAAAGAAGAAGGAAGCAAAGAAAAAGAAGAAGGAAGAAGAAGATAAGGAAGCCGAGAAAAGGAGAGAAGTGGAGAAAAAGAAAACAAAAAAGGACAAGACAAGAGAAGTGGAGAAGAGCACACAGATGGAGACTCCGAAGGCAACCGGGAGTCAAGCCAAACCGGCTAATATCACTAGTCCTATCGATCTCCAGTCTGCAAGTGAATCAGAGCTAATGCAGAGCATCAAGGTAGCTCAAGAGAACCTTAAAAACATTCAATGGAAGAAGGAGCAGGATGTAATCCAAGCTGCTGTGGACACGCTTACCGGTTTGATACCTGGTACAAATCTTCCAAACACTGATTCTTCATTAGCTAGACTAAAGCTCCTATGCACAGTAGTAGATGATCAAGTGCAGAGTCTTGAAGAGGCAGCAGAGGCTAATGTCAAGGAGGATCAAAAGGATCTTAATATAGCTCTGGTGAAAAAGTTAAATGAGCTCTGGTCTGAATTGAAGAAAGAACAAAAGGACATAAGGGATGCTCTAGATGAAGAGAATATGCTACTCAACAAAATATTCAACCCCATCTATTCTATGATGATGTGCTAGCTCAGAAGCAAAAACTTGAACAGGACTTGCAGTCCTACTTGAGCACGTTCAAGCTGCCCTATGATTCCTTCACAACTTATGGGCAAACCGTTCACCTGTTTCATATCCAGTCAGCCAAAATGGAGCAAGAAATCAACACACGGTCTAGAGATTTGTAGGAACTTCAACTGGTTTTACTTCCATGTTTGCAAATTCTTCAGAAGTGTTATCTGAACTTGGATGCCTTGATAGTTACATAGGAGATGAGCACAGTTGATGCCATGGAAGAATAGATCTCCCAGATGCAAACAGGGAAAGAAGTGGCCACCTCCCTACTTGAGTCCTGGTCTCTATCAATGAAGCAATTCTTGTAGGACTATAAATTTGTTTTTGACAAGTACTATTCCTTGTTTTCATAAACTTTTATTATTGTTTTAATATCAAATGGAAATAGGGTTGTTCAACGGTACTTTGTCATTGTTGGAAAAGGGGGAGAAGTACTCTATTTTGGAGAAGTATAGGGGAGAAGTATCTAGTTGTAAAATTTTGCTATATGCTTTGATATATGCTTTGATATCTTAATGTTTATGCTCTGTATGTAAAATTTCTATACATTGTCTTGCTTAAGGGATAGTGTATATGCATAGGGGGAGCAATTTTGCTAATGGCGTGATTTTGTTGTAAAACACTTAGATGTCAAAATTTTATTTCCTAAGTGTTGCCATCAATGCCAAAGGGGGAGACTATTCACATTTTTGATGTTTATGTTGTGATTGTCATTGATGGACACACACTTGCATTAAGATCCTATTTATATGTATGAGTTAGAGCACAACCGGTATTTGTTTCAACCGGTATGTTGCAAGTATGTTGTATAGTCATTAGACTATTGATGTTTTGTAGAATTTGTTTACTTGTCTAAAGCGACATGTTGACCTCAAGCGGGATGAGGGATTAAAGCAGCATAACACATTTCGACCAGTCTTCATTTTTGTCAAACCAGCAACCGGTATTTTGCATGAACCAGTAATACTCTATGGTGAGTTACCAACTGGCATTTTGTGATAGGTTATCAATCCACGGATTGTTTGACGGTGCTGACACACTGGCGGTGCTTCTTGTGTCATGTTACTGAGTATGTCTAGATTCATTGAACCTAGGAAATTGAAATGTAATCCTATTGGACCGACATGAAATCAGATTCCTTTAAAAGGACATCATGTCTAGGGTTTTAGGTTGTTGCTAAAATGGTTTATGTTGTGACTAGGGTTTAAGGTGGTTGAGGAGTTGAAAAGAATATGAATGTGTAGAAGACTAAAGTAATGCAGGAGTGCATTAAGAACGAGCTATCAAGGATCTAACTGAGCAGTCCGTGCTATTAGATAGATCAAACACTTGTTGATTACTCACATCTTTGACAAGTCTGTAGCCCTTAACCAGGTAGGCCCAAAATCCTTTTGTAAAATCCTCTAACAAGGTGGTTCACCTTTGTGAATCTAAAATCCTCTAGCAAGGTAGTCCTTGATCGGACTTATCTCCTAACAGAGATTGAGATTCCTAATAAGATCTGTTCTAGTGAAGAACATTGTAAGACCTTAACCAGACTGGTTTCTATTCTGCAGATAGTGACTTGTGAGTTCCATCTCACCATTGTTTTTCCCATTTGGGTTTCCACGTCAAATATCTTGTGTTATGGTTGTATTGCTTTTGTGGGTGAATGCGTTATTTGCATTTTGGTTTGCATGTGTGTTAACTGGTCTATCTGTTAAACTGTTTTACCGATTTATCTTTAGACTGTTTAAGTGTTTAAGTGCAAGATTTTTTGGTATACTAATTCACCCCCCCTCTTAGTATTCATCAATTAGCAGCAAATCTAATACAATTATCAACACTTGAGGCCCCGGTTGGACTTATTCCAATTTTCATCCCAAAATCAACTTTAGGGCTGATTTCTTCATCAACATTACCCTCATTTGAAAAATTTCTCTCTCATTACCAATTAACTCTCTCATTTCATGGAGTGCAGGTACCCCCGAATAGGTATTTGTTAGATCTATCTTTGTCAAGTGAGGAAAATGCAGTAATAGAAAATGAAAGTGACACATGTAGTAGGTCTACAATAGGGAGATCAACAAGAGGTCAAAAGATTAGAAGAAAATTCAATAAACGTATGAAATTTTTCCTTGCTCAAGGGGGGTCATGTTCTTATGATGATGAGACCAAAGGTGACATTGAGGTGCCACTGAGGTATAGACATCTATAGAAACAATGGGTGCCCAAGGAACTTCTTCCAATAAACACCTATTTTTGTGTTAACGATAGGATATATCGCATAGCACCTTCGTCGTTACATGGTTTAGGCTTATTTTCCATGAACAACATAAAGGTCTGTTACAATAGAGTTGCATAATTGATGGAGTTTGTTGGACCTTGTTACAATTACAAACATTGGAAGCAGATTCTTGAATATAAAAAAAGTATGCGTAGGTATGCACTATCAGTAAATTATATACAACATAAATATAATGATCAAAGTAAACAAGTGGTTGTATACATTGATGGTCGGCCAAAAGCAACATGGAATATTGCAGGTTTTATAAATAGTACATGACCTGGGTCAACTAATAAACAACCCAATTGCATATTTGAGGTGCGCGAGGGAAATCGTGTATTTGTATGTGCGATAAAATCAATAAGTGCAGGCAAAGAGCTTCTAATCAATTACATTTTGAATCATATAGATAGAAACAAAGTTAATAGCATGGGGGTGGTACATACTATATACCATTTAAATTAACCAACCTCCAATTAATGAATCCAATATACCATTTTATTATGAAGTTTTTTTGCTAAGTCTATTGGTTTAATTTTGCTAACGTTTTTTAGATTTTTTCTTTGTCACAGACCGACATGGATCCATCACATATCACAGACAGAGATGTAGCTTGCGAAACTTCTACCGAGCAGGTAAACCTCATTGTAATTGTACAAATTAGATAGAAGCAAACTGTTACATTATTATATTCTTTTTTTTAGTGATTTATACTAATTTTGTAATTTTTAATGATATTCTTGACATAGACGGATGTTTGGGGAAAGGGAAAGGGAGTTGTAGTACCTGAGCACCTTTCTAGGGATGTGGAATCATTAGGGTTAAGCGATGATGACCTTGAAGATCCCACAGACCTTATGAAATTCTTTAAAATGCCTCTTATAAAAATTAGAAAAGAGATTGTTGCTTTGGCAACCATGCATCCTATCACTGATGAGATATGAGAGAGGGTGGCATTATTGATTCAGATAGTAGAAAACTTGCAAGTAAGAAGTAATGAAAGCTTTAATTATAACAAAAGTTCAATAATGGTTTATATTTTATTCTCTTTTATGTCATTAACTAAAATATGTACGTATTGTTTTTACAACAATTTATCTGCCCTCATCAAAGTCATTCCCACGATCAGAGTGTTGCAGGATCTTCAGGTGATGATGATTTTCTTGTATTATCACTTGCTTGGCTTATCACTCAGGTACCCAAAACATATATTTTATTCTCTTTTATGTCATTAACTAAAATATGTACATATTGTTTTTACAACAATTTATCTACCCTCATCAAAGTCGTTCCCACGATTAGGGTGTTGCAGGATCTTCAGGTGATGATGATTTTCTTGTATTATCACTTTCTTGGCTTATCACTCAGGTACCCAAAACATATATTTTATTCTCTTTTATGTCATTAACTAAAACATGTATGTATTATTTTTACAGCAATTTATCTGCCCTCATCAAAGTCGTTCCCACGATCAGGGTGTTGCAGGATCTTCAGGTGATGATGATTTTCTTGTATTATCACTTGCTTGGCTTATCACTCAGGTACCCAAAACACATCATACTTGATACTGTCAATTTTCAAAATAAAGGTTCATCCTTGTTTACAATTCTTGCACTTTTCATATATTTAATGTTTGATATATTTCATGTATTATTCTTTAGGTGCTGCCAATGTTACTATGCAAATGCTGCTGCTGCCTCATCGGAGGTTACCCTCACCTGTATTGCCAACCAAAATGTCGGCAACACATAGCATGCAAACATCTTGTAGTGCATGTCATATTGGCCCACCCACTGTTGGTAGATCCCTCTTTTGCTCTATCTTCTATCATGTGTTTATTTCCCTTCAAGTGTTCTTTCTTGAATTCTAATGCCATTTCATAGTGGATTTATTTTTTGCAGGAGGAGATGCACATGAGGATGTGCTAGAGGCGACTACTGCTGATAACATACCACCATTTCCTGGATCTTCTTGTATTGCTAGTACGAGAACGTTGCAGGTGACATTGGTGGTGAGCGACGAAGAAATGATTCCCTTAAAGATACAAAAGGTTCTAGGTACTTTAAAATTATTATTATATATACTCTAGTTGTAATTTACTTTATGATCACTCGTTTTGGACTAATGATCCCATGAATTTTTTGCAAGCAATGATATTTTCTATAAATATCTTAGTGACATTACATTGCAGATATTTGGGCCCACCATACGTAAAAGGTGGTACATCATATGTGAACTAACCCTAATCCACTTTTGATTTCATATCATTGCTAGAATATTTTTCCTTTGATCCATTTCTTGAAGTGTAATAAATGTAGCTTCAGTTCATTTTTGAATCTAATAGGTTTTTTTTTGCTTTAAAAGGTGGAATGACGAAGAAAAAAGGCTAAAAGATGAATTGACAAACCAAATGGTTGAGTGGTTTGGAAATGACACCATTGACAAAACCAAGCTCCTTGAAAAAGCTGGCACATATCTAAAGTATGCGAGGGACCAATACAGGACCCATTTGGAGAGGAACCTAAAGTACGAGCATCCCCCCATGATTCGAGAGAGGGAGTGGAAGGACCTAATTTTGGATGCGAATGAGAAAATTGAAAGGAAAAAAGGATATACACCACTAGATGCCAGAAGAAAGTATGGGATACTATTAAGAATGTAATTATGTACTAATTAATTACTCTTTATATTTATATAATCTAACATATTTCAAACTTTTTATAGACTGAGTGACACATCAAAGGCAACCAAGGCAAGGCAAGAAAAGCATGGGCAACACAAACTCAGCTCTGGTGGTTACATGAAACTTGCTGCACGAATTGTAAGTATCTCATGTAAATAAAATATTGCATCAAAATATTAATAAATTGCAAATGTTTTTTTTTATCAAACAATGCAAGCAAAATTCACGGTACCAAACAAAAATGCAGGGCTCTAAATTCAATAGAGCACCCATAGAATATGACAAGAGAATTGCGTAGCAGCAAGTCTATTCAACCATGGCTGATTGGCTACGAGAATTGAGTGGGCATACACAACATTCAAGTGCATCCGTCACATAGGTAAATATGCTAAATGGAAGTTGTTTCAAATTGAATACTTTACCAATAATCTAATTGATGTTGAGTTCCAACATAAATTGACTATATTTGTTTTAAATAAGCAAGCAATGATAACAATGTGCATGTCATTGCAATGCAGCCTGCTAATTGTGAAACACCACATGCACATGAAGGTCCGGATGTGCATCCCAGTAGTGAAGGTATTAATTTGCTATTCAAATTTATTTATTTAGCTATTAATACAATTAAACATCTTAATTTGTAATTAGAGTAGTAATTGATGTAACCTTTTTTGTTAATATTTTAAATTATGTAGTCGGTGGTGAGCAAGTGGAGCATGATTTGGGTACACAACATCAGAAACGTGACGTTCCCCACTCAGGTAAAGAGGACCACTATTATTACTTTAAACAAATATAATTGCAATTGGTGTTCAACATTAATGTAACCTTTAGTATTTCAACTCTAGATGATCTAGAGGGTGTTCAACATGTTGAGGTTGAGGCTACACAAAATGATGTAGCCCCATCAGGTAAAGAGCACAACAATTGTTGGCATTACAGTAAGAAAGATTGTTGATATTCAATAAGGATATTGAGAAGGTTGTTGAAGATTATTGATATAACTAAAGAAGGATGATAACTATCTTTATAACATTATTTGTTCATTGACGTCAAGAAATTGATTATCTGATTCAGTATGATGTTTCCATATCTTGAGAAGATTTATTAGAAGAGAATTAAGATGTCGGTAAAAGACATAGAAAGAATGTGATGAATAAATGGAGGAATAAGTTATTCAATGGGCAACTATTACCAAGTTAGACAATGATGAGATCATGATGTTTAGATTGTTTTGATATCCTACATATGTTGTTGATTGTAAGGTTAATACTATACTATGCAATCGAGCAAGGAACCTAGTCGGTAAACCCTAAGGAACCTAGTCGGTAAACCCTAAGGTTATCGATATAGGTTAATGAAGGCAAAATGTCTATCAAGTAAAGTTTAGTAGTTACCGAGTTGCAACCGAGTTATGACAGTGCGCATGGGATGGATAAAAGCATTATTTAATGAAGGACAATGATTAGCTGGAGATGTATAAATGACTGGTATGCCATGTATGAAGTTTGTTAAGGATCTATGGCAAAGGAAAATTGGCAGGAAGATCTACAGCGCAGATTGAACTGCAATAACCTTATGCAAGTTCCAATATGGGAATGCAAGTCCTGAGGTAAGGTAAAACGTTTTCAGATCAAAATGATACATTGAAACTAGTCAAGTTTGAAGATCTGATGGCTAAGATTGATCATGGGAAATGTGATCAAGGAGATTTAGCGGTTAACAATTGTTTATAAATAATGAATTGTTGATAAACAATGTATGTGGGCAAGTGTATGCACAGGGATGCTACATAGTGATTATTAAGCATAGAAGCTTGAAGACCCATTTAAATAACAAAGTAGAGAGCCCAGCAGAGGGAAAAGATAAGTCCTATGACTAGATTGTTTAGAGTAAATCAGAATCTGCTTTAGCATTTTAGATGTGAAGTTGCAGATATATTTTATTACTGTTATTTTGTAAGTGACAGAAAATCTCTTAACCGAGTGGACTTAACAGTCTTATATGTAAACCCTCTAGCAAGGTAACATTCTAAGTGAGTGTTTGAAATCCTTTAACAAGGTCACTTCTAACAAAGTGAAGATCCTAACAGATCTGAGGGAAATCCCTTAACCAGGTCACGTCTAGCAATGTGTTTGTAATCTTTAACAGGATTTGTTTTTAACCGAGCATACTCTAGAAGAGTATATTTCTTAGTGGGTCTGAAATCCCACAGTGGTTTTTCCCTATTCGGGTTTCCACATTAAATTTGGTGTTACGAGTGTTGTTATGATTATGTGTTCTTAAGTTTGCATGTTTAATAGTTTTTGGTTAAGTTGCTGAAGTATAAGTTACCGAGGCTGAATTTGTTGATTTTATGGAAGTTTAAGTTTGTATGATTCACCCCCCTCTCATCTTGTTAGCTATTGGCATCTGTACTTTACATTAAGTATTAGTACTAACAATTGGTATCAGAGCTAAGGAATCCGGAAGAAAAAGATTAAAGGTACTTGAGGCAAAGATCCGAAGATGTATAAAAGGGATGCACTGAAGCTGAACAAGTCAAGTTTCTCTACATGGCAGAAAATGATGAAGCTACATTTATCAGGAATTAGAGAATATGCAACATATTATCTGGAGAATGATTACATTGCACCGAGCACCAACCCTATGACCTTGGAAGCGATTAAAGCAAAGCAAGAACATATTCAAGCTATGATTGAAATAACATCAACATTGACCGACTCAGAGTTTAATGATCTAGAAGGCTTCAATGATGTAAAAGCAATGTGGACTAAGCTCACATCTGTGTATGGAGGTGATGAACATGTTCAAAGAGCAAAAGTAGATAGTCTAAGAGGACAACTTGAATCCATGAGGATGAATGAAGGTGAGAACATAACCCAATACAGTACAAGACTAAAGGAGATTATCAATCAAATTAAAGGAGCAGGTGGAACTATTGAAGAAATGGATATAACAAGTAAGTTGCTGAGAACCCTTCTACCAACTTATGCTATTTGAGTCTCTGCAATCAATGAATTGAGATCTGTACCTAACATGTTAGTTTCTTTGGATGCTACTATTGGTAAGCTACATGCATTTGAATTAAGTAATTTTGATAACAGTGGGTCTTCGGTAAATAAAGTAGAATCTCCATTCAATTCTTTTCATATTGGTGAATCTGATGATTACAATGATAGAATGAGTAAGTACTCTGAAGGAGATCATAGTGGAGCAAGTGAAAGATTTCGCATGAACATGGAAAAAGTGCACAGACTGTATGAGGAAATCAAGAAGCAAGAAGAATTTGAAGCATTATTAGCTAGATGGTTACCGAGAGGAAAAGGTAAGTATAAAGGAAAGCTACCTTTAAAATGTTTCAATTGTGATAAAATATGACATATGGCTTCTAACTGCCCTGACAAAGAATCTAGTGAAAAGAGAGAATACCGAGATAACAGGCAGAAAGATAACCAATACAGAGAGGATACCGAGACTTCAGAAGGAGAGATAGAAAGACATGTCTAGTAGCAGATGAGGAATCCAACGATGACAAATCTAATGAAACTGATACTGAGGAAGTTGTTTATGTGGCTATTAAAGATACATCTGATGAGGAAAGGTATGAAGAAAAAGCCCTAATATCTCACATAAATAATAATGATTCTTGGATCATAGACAGTGGATGCTCACATCATATGACAGGTGATAAACACAAGTTTGTTAAATTAGAAGACTATGATGGAGGCTATTTAAGATTTGGTAATGATGCACTATGTCTAGTAAAAGGTAAAGGATCTATAACACTTCTTAACAATGCTAAATGTGATGATGTATACTAGGTTGAAGGATTGAAATACAATTTGTTGAGTGTAGCACAACTAAACAATACAGGATACCGAATAGAATTTCAGAAAGGAATTGTCAAAGTTCATGACAAACATGGAAAGTTAGCTACTACTGGGACACAAACAAAAGGTAATACATTTCATCTTGACTCAACTCGGAACAAGTGTCTTTATGCAAAGATAGATGATACCTCGTTATGGCATAAAAGGTTTTGTCATGTAAATTTTGATAATCTGATCAAAATAAGTAAGAAGCACCGAGTAAGAGGTCTACCGAGTCTTGAAAAACCTGAGAATGCTATGTGCTGAGGATGCCAGATGGGTAAGATGACAAGATCAAGCTTTAAAAGTAAGTCCTACACTTCTAAAGGAATTTTAGATCTAGTACACACTGATCTTTATGGTCCTATGAAAGTTCAAAGTTATTATGGTGATAAATATTTCATATTATTTGTGGATGATTACTCAAGGATGATGTCAGTTATGTTTTTAAAAGAAAAATCAAAAGCTTTTCAAATGTTCAAATGGTACAAAGCAAGAGTTGAAAATAAAACAGGAAGACGACTGAAATGTCTTAGATCTGATAGAGGAGGAGAATTCACTTCTGATGAATTTAACTTATATTGCAATGATCATGGTATAAAGAGGCAAGTATTTGCACCGAGAACACCTCAGCAAAATGGGATAGCTGAGAGAAGAAACAGATCAATTCTGGATTGTGCAAGAACCTTGATGATAGAAAAGAGGGTACCTCAAACATTTTGGAGAGAAGCAATTAGCACTGCATTTTACACCCTGAACCGAGTTCAACTGAAGAAAGGAACTATGAAGACACCATATGAGATCTAATATGACAAGAAACCTAATGTAAGCTACTTTAAAATCTTTGGAAGTAGATGCGATGTTCACAAAGATGACAGAAATGGAAAGTTTGATCAGAAAAGTGAAGAAGGAACATTTCTTGGTTATTCTTCTAGAAGTAAAATATTTAAATGTCTGATCAAATCATCTAACAAAATAGTGGAAAGTGCAAATGTGAAAATTGATGAATTTGTAGAAAGAAATGATAAAGGAAATTCCAAAGAACCAGAAGACTATGAAGAATTTGTTTATGTTCAACCAAGAAGTACTACCAAGAAAGCTGTTGAAGAAAATGAAGATAATGTCCAGTTACCAAGTGATGAAGAAGATCATATAGAACCTACCAAGCCTATATTAGCCAAATATGTCAGAAGACATCATGCATCAAGTCAGATTATAGGAGATAAAGATGATCCAGTGATGACAAGAAACAAACTGAGACATAACACATGTCTGATTTCTGAATTTGAACCGAGAATAGTGAAATAGGCACTTAACAATGAAGATTGGGTAAATGCTATGATAGAAGAAATTGATCAAATCAAGAAGAATGACACATGGAAACTAATCCCAAGACCAAAGGACAAAAATGTAATCGGTACCAAGTGGATTTTCAGAAACAAGCTAAATGAAAAAGGTGAGGTCATTTGCAAAAAAACAAGACTAGTTTGCAAAGGTTATACTCAAGAAGAAGGAATAGATTATGGTGAAACTTTTGCACCTATGGCTAGACTTGAGGGAGTAAGAACATTGTTGGCATATGCTGCTTTCAAAAATTTCAAGGTATATCAAATGGATGTTAAATCTGCATTTTTAATGGTATACTAGAAGAAGAAGTTTTCATTGAACAACCTGAAGGATTTGTTGAAGACAAGAGTAAAGATCAGGTATGCAAACTGAACAAAGCTTTATATGGTCTGAAACAAGCACCTAGAGCATGGTATGAAAGATTGCACTTTTATTTAATCAAGATTGGTTTTATAAGGACAAGTGAAAACAACAATATGTACATGAAGAAAGATGAGGACAATGGAATATTGATCTCAACCATATTTGTTGATGACATTATATTTTGTGGAAATGACTCCTTATGCAAGAACTTTGGAAATGAAATGTGCAAAGAATTTGAGATGTCACTAATCGATGAGATAAAGTATTTTATAGGTTTACAAATATTGCAAATGAAAGATGAGATTTTCATTACTCAATCCAAGTACATAAGGAAATCTTGAAGAAATTTGGAATGGAGGATTCTAAACCAGTAAGTACTCCTATGACTACTAACTGTAAATTATCAAAGAATGATGAATCTGCATCTATTGATGAGACACTTTACCGATCTATGATTGGAAAATTGCAATATGTTGTGCATAGTAGACCAGATATAGCACATGCAGTAGGTATTGTAGCAAGATTCTCTGCAGATCCCAAGGAAACTCATATGACAACAATCAAGAGAATTTTTAGATACCTGAGAGGCACTGAAGATTATGGATTAGTATATGGAAAGAGAAATAATTTTGATTTAAAAGTTTATACTGATGCTGATTGGGCAGGCAACATAGATGACAGGAAAAGCACAAGTGGTGGAGCTTTCTTTTTGGGAGAAAGACTAGTAAGTTGGCCTAGCAAGAAACAAGGATGTATTTCTCAATCTACAACAAAAGCTGAATATGTTGCTGCAGCATTGAATTGTACCAATATAGCATGGATCAAACAACTATTGGAAGGTATAAATTAGAAAGTTACTGAGCCAGTAACTATATTCTATGATAATACTAGTGCCATTAACATTTCAAAGAATCTAGTGATGCATTCTAAGACAAAGCATATATCTATAAAGTATCATTATCTTAGAGAAGAAGTTCAAGAGAAGAAAGTTGTGCTGGAATATATTAGTTCAAAGGAGCAATTAGTAGACATTTTCACAAAGCCACTACCAAGGGACACTTTTGAGTATCTCAGAAGCAAGTTAGGGGTCCTACCCCTATCTTCTACTCACTGACTGAGTTTGATGAAAGCATCAATTCAATGAATCTATAGAATATTATGTGTGGATTGATGCTGATTTATGCACTTTAGGAGGTCACCTAAAGGTGTGCAAAAGAAAATGAATAGAGACAAGTTGCTCTGATAGAGATTGAGATGTTACACAACAAGGCAAATAATTTCACAGAGGAAGGAATCATGATTTAGTTCTTTTACTTCTTGGCATTGTTGTCAAAGGGGGAGAAGACTAAATGGTTGACTGCATGATAAATCCCTGAATGATGGAAATAACAGAAGACTAATGACAGGGGGAGTAGATTGCAAAATGGAGAAGACTAAATGCAAGTCAATAGCTTAGAAGCCTATTGAAAATGGAGAAGACTTCAAAAGACAACAGATCAAGGATAACAGGAGAAGTCTAACAACAATCTGAATCTGAATCAATTTGAATATCTTGTTGGTATTACCATTTAATTGATGGTTTTTCCATCAATGCCAAAGGGGGAGATTGTTGGCATTACAGTAAGAAAGATTGTTGATATAAGGATATTGAGAAGGTTGTTGAAGATTATTGATATAACTGAAGAAGGATGATAACTATCTTTATAACATTATTTTGTCATTGATGTCAAGAAATTGATTATCTAATTCAGTATGATGTTGCCATATCTTGAGAAGATTGATTAGAAAAGAATTAAGATGTCGATAAAAGACACAGAAAGAATGTGATGAATAAAGAGAGGAATAAGTTATTCAATGGGAAACTATTACCGAGTTAGACAGTGATGAGATCATGATGTTTAGATTGTTTTGATATCCTACATATGTTGTTGATTGTAAGGTTAATACTATACTATGCAACCGAGCAAGAAACCTAGTCGGTAAACCCTAAGGAACCTAGTCGGTAAACCCTAAGGTTATTGATATCAGTTAATAAAGGCAAAATGTCTACCGAGTAAAGTTTAGTAGTTACCGAGTTGCAACCGAGTTATGATAGTGCACATGAGATGGATAAAAGCATTATTTAATGAAGGACAATGATTGGTATGCCGTGTATGAAGTTTGTTAAGGATCTATGGCAAAGGAAAATTGGCAGGAAGATCTACAGTGCAGATTGAACCGCAATAACCTTATGGAAGTTCCAAGATGGCAATGCAAGTCCCTAGGTAAGGTAAAACATTTTCAGATCGAAAGGATACATTGAACCTAGTCAAGTTTGAAGATCTGATGGCTAAGATTGATCATGGGAAGTGTGATCAAGGAGATTTAGTGGTTAGCAATTTTTTATAAATAACGAATTGTTGATAAACAATGTATGCGGGCAAGTGTATGCACAGGAATGCTACATAGTGATTATCGAGCACAGAAGCTTGAAGACCTATTTGAATAACAGAGTAGAGAGCCCAATAGAGGGACAAGATAAGTCCTATGACTAGATTGTTTAGAGAAAATAAGAATCTGCTTTAGCATTTTAGATGTGAAGTTGCAGATAGATTTTATTACTGTTATTTTGTAAGTGACAGAAAATCTCTTAACTGAGTGGACTTAACAGTCTTATATGTAAATGCTCTAGCAAGGTAATATTCTAAGTGAGTGTTTGGTACCCTTTAACAAGGTCACTTCTAAGAAAGTGAAGATCCTAATAGATCTGAGGGAAATCCCTTAACCGGGTCACATCTAGCAATGTGTTTGTAATCTTTAACAAGATTTGCTTTTAACCGAGCATACTCTAGAAGAGTATATTTCTTAGTGTGTCCTAAATCCCACAATGGTTTTTCCCTAATTGGGTTTCCACGTTAAATCTGCTGTTATGAGTGTTGTTATGATTATGTGTTCTTAAGTTTGCATGTTTAACAATTTTTGGTTAAGTTGTTGAAGTATAAGTTATCGAGGTTGAATTTGTTGCTTTTATGGAAGTTTAAGTTTGTATGATTCACCCCTCCCTCTCATCTTGTTAGCTATTGGCATCTGTACTTTACATTAAGTATCAGTACTAACAACAATTATGTTCTCTAAATTAATGAAATACTTGCAACAATAATAATTTTTTTTTTGAATTTAACCCATTTCTTTGTTATTGTAGAGGACCCCCCTTCACTTCAGCATCCTCGTCCTCAGTATAGGACTAGGTTGTTAGGCCCAATATGGAAAGCTAATGTACTGAGAGGGCAGGGGTGAATCAGTACTTCAAAACATTTCTTCAACAATATCTTTATTGTTATGCATAAACCGAATAGTTAATATAAAACTAAAACAAATAGATAACAATCATACATGATTCACTCCATAAGACATATATTTTGATTACGCAAAAACTCTTGGTTAGAGAGAAAAACTGCGGTGGGGATGGCACCCACAACTTCACTACTGCAATAATAAAGAGTATTCGGTTAGAGCTACATGTTTAGCTATTTCTGATAGCTTACCCTGTTAGGAGTAACAAGATCTGTTAGATCTACCTTGCTAAAGGATTTTACAACACTTCATCTAAATGCTGCACTTGGTTAGAGGCTTTACAATTTATAGACTTGATTAGAGTCTTTTACACTGTTAAAGGTTTCTCTTACAACTTCAAAATATTACAATAAAATCATTACAAATATCTACAACTTTACATCTGGAATGTTATAGCAGATTCTATGTGCTCAGAATAGATTACCTTGCTTATAGCATACCTCGGTAACCCATATAGTAACTTAGTAAACCCTTCTGTTCAATCTGTTCTTCGACTGTTCTCTGAAAACCTTCTTGGTGACCTCTGTGTTTCTGTAACAGTCTTCTTACACTCATGCACACACCTTTAACTCTTAAACTCATGCTGTATAAATAGATCTCTTATGATGGCGATCCAATTCATTGCTTCGATCTTACAAACATGATTTATTGAATGAATAACTAGGCAAAATATTTCATTGGTTAGATGACCTAAAAATCATACACAATCTTTAAGTACAATTTCCAATGTGATAACGGTTAGATGTGCCTCGATCTTGTAACACGTTTTCATATGCATGTCCAGGTTCAATGAATCTGGTAACACGTTTCACTTAGTGTAAATCAACTCGGTGTGTCATCTTTGCTGCTCGGTAGATAGCTCGGTGTATACTATGTTCTATGACTACTTTCTTCTGTAACCGACTAGACTGTACATACCGACTGAATATTTCGGTAATAAATAACCGACTAGAGTATATAGTGTAACTTTGACATAAAACTAATGGCAATCTGATAAGTAGTAACAATCTCCCCTTTTGACATTAGTTGAGATGTTTGACAAAAACTACTTTCAAAGTTATAACTCAATAATCTATATACTTGCAAAATTTGACTATGCTGACAGTATATACAATAGTCAATAAAATAATATATCAGATATACTCCCCTTATCAATATACTATACATAACTTTGGTTTTGCATGCTTGGTGATCTGTTCCTATTCTGTGCTTACTGACCTGTATACTGCTCGGTATACTGCTCTTGGATACTTTTCTTATTCTGCTCGGTATACTCCCCCTGTATACTATACTCTGAATACTATATCATTCTCCCAAAACTATATTAATACTATATCACTCCCCTAGTATTGTAACATATTACTCCCCAAATATAGTATCACTCCCCCTTTTTGACAAACATCAAAAACTTAATTTCCATTCGGGGGTGGTAACTGATCAAAAATGGATTTGTACTTGGTTCAGGCGTCGGTGAGAGCGAGAGAGAGTGCATCCTTTACACTGTCCATTAATGAATTCTGTGCTTGATTATCAGCCAATAGTGATATTAAGCCATCTAGAGTGCTTCCCTCTTGAGTAGTAGATAAGTATGTGGCTCGATTGATCTGTTCTTGGACTGATGAGAGATGTGGAAGGTATAATGTCTGAAGTGTCATTATGTCCATTTGGATCTTGTGTTCATCATTTCTTAAGTCCAATTATTGAGCCATGAGCTATTATAACTTTGTATAAAAATTCTGAACTGAATTTGGCTCAATGGTCAACTTATTTGAGAGATTGGTGATCTCTTTCTCAATTGCCTCTATTTTATTCTTAATGTCTTTAATGCATAAAGAAAATGTGTAGAGTTTCTGAAATAAATAATGAATGTGCTTGAGTTGAGGAGTCAACTCAGCAATAAATTTGACAAGTTTAACTTTGCCAATAGCTATAGCTTTTTGTACCTCTTCTATCATTTTGGCAGTGAGCTCTTTGTCTTTCAGCTTGCTCAAATACTCATATGCATCTACTCCAGATGTCTCTATCTTTGTTAAGAGTTCATCCAATTGAATGTGTATGGTTGCAACTGTTGATACTGTAGCTTCAGGTAGCATATCTATTAGGAGTGCTTTTACCTTCTGAAGTACTTTATTTTTCTTTTGAATGGCCATTTGCTTCTCTTGTTCGGCCTTTGCTTTGCACAGTTCACCAAAATCAATGAGTGCTTGCCCCTTTAATTTGGCTATGTCTACATTGGGCAACACTATGGGTTTTGACAAATCAACTTTAAAACTATACTTCTTCACTTTCTTTTCTTTACCTTTCACCAATGGAACTAAGACAATGGATTGTGAGGCTTGATTACCCTCGGTAGGTTGCTCAGTAGAGGCAACACTTTGATCAGTTCCTTTAGCCTCTATAGAGTCCTTTGGTGTCTCAGTACTCTTTGTCTCAGTTGTAACATTCTCAAAGCCAGAAGGTGTTTGAGATGTCTGTTCTTGAGTAGTACCTTCTCCTATTGTAGACTTGTGACCTTTAGTGCCTTGATCTGTATCCTAAAGAGTTTCAGTTGAGACAAGTTGCTTGACTGGTGGATAAGGCTGAACATGTTCCAAAACGGATTCACTAGATACAAGTTTCGCATATGCAGTGCCTTCTATCATTTCCTGTTCTGGTGCCTCTGTATCCATGACATCTTCATCTATTTGAATGGTGTCAGCAGGATCTTATTCTGTAGCATCAGGACCTTGCTTGGTGACATCAAGATCATGCTCGGTGACATCAATGATTTCAACTGTAGCTTGCTCACCGGCATCCTTGATTTTGAAGATTTCCTGCCACTGTGCTTTAGTCTCCTTTTCAACTTCAATATATAACCCATTCATCAGTTTTAAGGCTCTTTGTTTGACAAGAAACTTTGAATTGTAGGTTGTCAGATGTTCCTTTATTTCAGTGACTGACATATCAGGAAAGAGATGGACTAGACTTCTTTCTCTGATTTGTTTCTCTGAGTCCATTGCATACTTCCACCTATTATCAATATGCAGATACAATTCATTTGGAAGTGACTTAGCTAGTTCTAATGGAGCTAGCTGGACTTTAGAAGTGTGAAGATGACAACTTCTTCAATTTGTCTCTTTTCATCATTGTTCCTGGTTTCATACTTGACATATCTAAATCCTCCAAATCCACCATATTC
Source organism: Cryptomeria japonica (assembly GCF_030272615.1). Lineage (NCBI taxonomy): Eukaryota > Viridiplantae > Streptophyta > Pinopsida > Cupressales > Cupressaceae > Cryptomeria > Cryptomeria japonica. The sequence continues at coordinate 107,782,910 of NC_081405.1, read as the reverse complement.
TTTCAAATTAGCACAAAAGTTTTCAACACTATGTATATTTACGTTCTTTCTCTTGACAATCTGAAACTTGCTTGCATCTTCTGATTCGGTATAACTAGACTCTTTTGCCAAAATGAGTCTCTGAGTAGATTTCTTGTATGTCTTTGTTACCTTGGGAACAATAACACTCTTTGTCTTCTTACTCGGTGAAGCTGCAGATGCTCTAGTGTTGGGTCATTTTACTGGAGGTGGAGTCAGTGAGACTTTTGATGTGTCCTATTTCTTTCTCTTTAACACTTTACCCTTAGGCAATTCAATGCTCAGTGTTATAGCTGCCTCTTGGGCTTTAGATTCCTCTTCGATAATGGCAATGGTTCCTTTGACAAGTGTAGAGGAAGAGTCTTCTTCGAATTTCTCTGACAACACCTTAATCATCTTTGATGCCTTTCTTGTAGCTTTGGGTACTACAATATTCATCTTTACCTTTTCCTTTACTTCCTCATAGGTACCATACCTCAGCTCGGTAGCATGTCTGGGCAATGTAAGAAATACATCAATTTGTTGTTTTGTGATGTCAAAATCAATCTCGTAACCCATTGGTGACAAAGATTGAGTCCTCGATTCCACAACATTCACATAACAGTAATCGGTGTCAACTTCAAAACATATATCATTTTTGTATTTCTCTACTAGCTGGGGTGGAATCCTATATCTGTTATGCATTTTCTCTTGAAATTTACTGAAGTAATCATCCATGATATCATTTAAATTATCACCTAACTTCTGAATGAAGTCATTAATCTGATGGGTGATAGGTCGGTGTAGCTCCCAAACAACTTTACCGACTGATGGAAAGAATTTTTCAAAGTACAAAAACATGCATACCAGTAGTGATCCAAACTTTAGAGTATTAGCCAAGTTGTTCTTCTTTAGCTTCCTGATGGTGTTCAGATTTTCAAATAGGTTCTTCAACAACACCTCACATAGGTCAATTTTCATTCCCTTTTTCACAATTTTGTAAGCCAAGTCTACTGCTGCACAAGGAACACTTTTTTCCCTTCCGACTAGAAGAAATAGTAGCCCATTACTCTAATGGAAAATTTTAGTTCTTCATTAGTGACATTATTTAGTTTCAATCCTCTGCAATTAGATTCCACTCCGGTTAAACTGATCAATTCCTTTTGTGATATCATCTTCTGGGCTCGGGCATGATCATAGATAGGGTAACCGGTAATCAGATGAATGATTTCCTTGGTAATCTTAAATGGTTTCTCTTCTAGCCACATGAAATCATCATGAACTCTGCTCAGAACAAACTTGACCCACTAGGGTTTGAACACACGAGGATAGGTTAGGGCTTTAGTTAATCCCTTGATCTTGATGTGCTCATAATTGCTGTTCAATATACCATCGATACATAGCTCATCATAGGTGTCTCTGATTTCAACATGACCGAGTTCTTCAACATGACATTTGGTGAAGAATCTCACATCTTCGACTAGTAACACTCTATCCGGGATAAGTGAAAAGGCAGTTTTTTCATCCGGTTCAGAAGCGACTTTGGGGGTCAAAGAGTATTTCAGTGAGGGCTTCTCTACATTCTTGACAACTATGGGATCTTGGATCTTGGGCGCCATTTGAAGATTTCAGATAAAAAACTAACAAAGAGTCCTTAGGGTTTCAGGATTTCAAATGACAGACACTTTATACTTAGCAGATAATGGCAACTAGATATGCTCGGTAAACCATCTTAACAATGTGTTGATATTTGATGTAAATACCTTGAATTTGCTTTGTAGGAGGTTTTATTGCCTATGAATCACTTGCTCTGCTTTCTCAAAAACTTGGTAAGTGTAAATGATCGTGAAAATTCTTTTAAGTACACAAAATACCTTATCAGGCTCTGTGCGGATTAGGTCAAAAATATTAAATGCACTCAGTTCCTCTTTAACCGATTTACTCTCCTTTTTCATTTTAACCGAGTAACCAAACTTCCTTCATTTACTGACTTGACAGGCTTCCTGTATTCACCGACTTGACAAGTTTCCTGTAAAGTGCTTCAAAAGAGTTTGATAGAATTTCAAACTTACCATTAAATCTTAACTATGTAGATTTTGAATTAAGTACATAATAGAATAGGAACTGTTAAGATTTTAACCTTCAGAGAATGCAGTCCCTTCATACCTTTACTAATTAATTTGGAATAGGTGCACCTAACTCGATAGGTAAGGTGCTTTCTTTATTTGACACAATTTCCTTCTTTTTCTAAATCATCTTTAATTTTTCTTTTATTTCTTCAGTGTCTTTTCTAGGTTGATCTCTACAATCTCCAGCTAAGTGTCCCACTTTGTGACAATGAAAACATGCCATACTAGGATTTCTCCATGATCTTCGGTTGTACATCCCAAACCTTATAAAATAGTTAGCACTAATATGTCCATATCTTCCACAACATTCACACCATATCCTTGTATTGTAATCCCATGGTACCGCAGAATACTGTTAGTAAGGATCTGTTTGAGTTCGGTAACCTCTAGCATTTGCTCGATGTGCATACCACATATAGTTCTTTTGCTTAAACCAACACTTCTTGGTACTATGTCCATATCTATTGTAGTTTTTACAAAACCCTTTGAATTTTGCCTTCTGATAATTGTTAACAGACTTTGTCCTACATTGATTAGATGTGTGACCATATTTATTGCAATTGTAACAATAACCATTGGACTTAGTGGCATTCGGTTGCTTACCTTTTCTAATTTGGCATATGTTGGCAGTGTGACCTTGATTTCCATAGTAGTTGCAAATAGGCTTCTTTCTTTTGATGTTATTCTTGTTTCTAGCTTGCTTTGATGATTCTCCTCTCTCGGTAGTATGAATTCCTTTCTCTGTAGAGTCTTTTCCTTTGTAATTGAGTCCTTCATCTTTGTTGGGTCTTCTTGTATTCAGTTGCTCATCCAACATCTTTGATGCTTCATAGCTCTTCTTTAGTGTTTCTTTGGATTTCTTCTCTATTTCAAGTTCATCGGTCAACCTTGATACTTCAAGTTTCAATGCTTGATTCTCATCATTCTTCAGAATTGCTTCACGATGTGCATAACCTAGTTGATCTAATAGGTTTTGTTGAATTCCAGTCAACCTTGTGATTTCATCATTCTTATCAGATACTAAGACTTCAAGTTGTTGTTTCTCTCTTTCTAGATCTCTTACTTTATCCTCAGCTGTTCTCAATGCATCAAGATTTTCAGTCATCTGTGTGCTGAAATGTTCATGTTCTCTTTTCATTGGTTTTAGTTGATCAGCTAGTGCTTTGTTCTTTTCTTTCAATACTCCAATCATTTCTTTAGTCTCTTCAGATATACTGTTCTCAGATGATGTCTCAATTTGTTCCACTAACTCTTGAGAGTCCTGTAAATCATCAGATAATCTTCTTCTCACTTTCAGATATTTTTGCATTTGCCTTTACATGTCTGCAATCACTTGATTAGCATGATCCAACTCTTCTTGTAGATACACAATCCTCCAAGATTGTTTATAGCCTTCCATTGATAAGATCTTTCTCTTTAGGCAGTTAAACCCTTTTCCAAGATTCAAGCTCTGATACCAATTGTTAGGCCCAATATGGAAATCTAATGTACTAAGAGGGGAGGGGTGAATCAGTACTTCAACACATTTCTTCAACAATATCTTTATTGTTATGCATAAACCGAATAGTAAAGTAACATAATATAAAACTAAAATAAATAGATAACAATCATACATGATTCACTCCATAACAAATATATTTTGATTACGCAGAAACTCTTGGTTAGAGAGAAAAACTGTGGTGGGGATGGCACCCACAACTTCACTACTGCAATAATAAAGAGTTCTCGGTTAGAGCTACATGTTTAGCTATTTCTGATAGCTTACCCTGTTAGGAGTAACAAGATTTGTTAGATCTACCTTGCTAAAGGATTTTACAACACTTCATCTAAATGTTGCACCTAGTTAGTGGCTTTACAATTTATAGACTTGATTAGAGTCTTTTACCCTGTTAAAGGTTTCTCTTACAACTTCAAAATATTACAATAAAATCATTACAAATATCTGCAAGTTTACATCTGGAATGTTATAGTAGATTCTATGTGCTCAGAATAGATTACCTTGCTTATAGCATACCTCGGTAACCCATATAGTAACTCGGTAAACCCTTCTGTTTACTCTGTTCTTCGACTGTTCTCTGAAAACCTTCTCGGTGACCTCTGTGTCTCTGTAACAGTCTTCTTACACTCATGCACACACCTTTAACTCTTAAACTCATGCTGTATAAATAGATCTCTTATGACGATGATCCAATTCATTGCTTCAATCTTACAAACATGATTTATTGAATGAATAACCATGCAAAATATTTCATTGGTTAGATAACCTCAAAATCATACACAGTCTTTAAGTGCAATTTCCAATGTGATAATGGTTAAATGTGCCTCGATCTTGTAACACGTTTTCATATGCATATCAAGGTTCAATGAATTTGGTAACATGTTTCACTCGGTGTAAGTCAACTCGGTGTGTCATCTTTGCTTCTCGGTAGACATGTAAAGATAATGGTAGACAGCTCAATGTATACTACGTTCTGTGACTTCTTTCTTCTATAATCGACTAGACTGTACATACCGACTAAATATTTCGGTAATAGATAACCGACTAGAGTATATAGTATAACTTTGACATAAAACTAATGGCAATCTGATAAGTAGTAACATAGGCATACATCGAGATAATGAGAAGTTGGTGGAACATCTGCAGAGGGCGGAAGTGATGAAGAAATCGATGTTCCACTTAGTCTTTTCATAGCTTCAAAGAAAAAACAAAAAAGGAAATGATTGTAATCTAACTTATTTGATAATGACTGATTTTTATGTGTTAGTGAATGTAATTATGTGCTAATTAATGGTTATGGATGATATTTGTTAATTAATATTGATGAATGTTGCATGTTAATTAATGTCAATCAATGTTATGTGTTAATGAACGTTATGTGATATTAATGAATGAATGCTATATGTTATTAATGGTAGAAAGAATGAATGAATAAATGTTATAAGATGTTAATAGGGAATTTAGAGTGATGTTGGGGGGGGGGGGGAGGGGCTAAATGAGCTTCCACCTTCACGTGGTTGGCCCTGTTAAGTAGAGAATATTAAAATATTCTCAAAACCAAGCGAAGCTCAACAAGATAACACACTTTTCAATATTTCATTATGTTGCACTGTTAATCTTATTGAATAATGTATATTGAATCTTAATTGTAGGGTCCAACAGAGCCAACATGAACAACAACACCACAAGTTGTTGGGTATAATGAACTCCCATATTGTCTTGTCTGTACACAAACAATATGAGTTGCTTCTAGTGTTGATATCCAAGGTGGGACTGCAAAAGTTATGAATATGCCTCATCCTTGTAAGTTTTTTTATTACTTGTAAGTAATGAATATGCGTCATCCTTGTAAGTTTTTTTTATTACTTGTAAGTCATGAATATTGCTCTTTAGTTGATTAAAATTAAATAAAAATCTTTAATGAATACAAAAAACTATATACATATGCAGGTGCACCATGGTTGAGATGGTCCAACTCCCTAGTCTCACTCTATGACTAATCTCAAATACATCGTCGGTGGAAAGCTGCAAAATGCCATTTTCATACATAAGCAAGACATACACAATTGGGCACGATCACCAAGAGAATGGTAAAAAGTGTGTTTGAGATTGTATCATGGATGCAAAAAATCTCTTCATTAATCCTTGACTCATGATTGCTGTAATACTTTAGACTTCTTATGTCAATTGTTGCACTTCTTCACTATTTTGGACTGAGTTTCAACTATGTATTTGCCTTGACTTATGACTGTACCTAGCTTTGTCCTATCTTTGTAAGCTTCCTCTTTGAATTGTGGTTGTAGCTTTGATAATACCTTTTTAATGTTGCACTATTTGTAAGGAGGACAACTCCTAATGCATGTTGCAAATTGTGTTCTTGTGACTGAGACTAACCTTTTTGTACTTGATGTTTTTGACTAGTTGTCATAACCTCTGACTTTGATGCTTGTGCCTTAATAGAACTAGATGTTTCTTGTATGCATACTTGGTCAAGGACTGCATTATGATGATATAGGGCTACAAACTAAGATTATTTATTTTATTGAGTTGCATATTTGACATGAGTTTCCCTATGACTGCTATGCCTCTTCAAGTTATAAGGTGTTGTTCTTGTCAAGTTTGACAATGCTGCAACAATAACGTGTTATTTGTTGTTAAGGTTTGAAAAAACCTTGTAGAAACTTATACCCTGCTCTTTTTCACTCACTAGACTTGATTACTGTCATTTTATTTGGTACTAGGTATGACTGCCTACTGGCTTTACTGTAGACTGTAATATCTCTAGACTGTATTTTCTAAGTGTTGTTGTTCTATACTTGACCATCTATTAGGAAAACATAGCTTGAAATGTCCAAAACAATTAATGAATGACTGCACTATCACCAATCTATCTTAAAGATTTGACTACTATTTAGATTATGATTATGACTCTCATGATATTTCATGAGAGTTCTCTATCCCCATATGAAACCCTTTGTTCCCACAAATCAATGCTTTGAACTTGACTGCAACTTTATAGTGATCACTGTCTTTGTACAGTAAGCTTGCTACTTTCTCAACTTTTGATATATTGGAGGCTCCTAGGATGGTTTCTATCTTATAGTCACAATATCTTGCTATAATTTGCATTTCAGATCACTTCTCAATGATCATATGATGTCTTTGTCTTTTGAATTTGACTCTCGAGGTGAACACTAACAACACATTGGTGCTTGCAATGTTAAAACCTTGGCCAAGATGGTGATGCTTTATCTAAGTAATTGTTAGATCACATGAACTAGATGCACCTACTAGTCAGATGGTCATAGTAGTTAGGGGCTACATATAGTGTGTGACTGACTAGTTGCGTGTAGGTTTGAACACCAAGATCAGATGGCTAGATGTAAAAGAGACCCAATCCTTAGAAGGCACCCTCATGAAGGGTTGGGTCTCTTCCATTTTGAAGGGGCATGGGAGACTGGCAAGTCTATGATTGAATGTAGAAGCCCTTGATGATGCTCTCCCTATTCCAAACTATGTCGAGGCTTGATACAAAAAGTTTCAGTTGGAAAGTTAAATGAATTGTAACCTCTGAACCTTTATCTCTTCCCTCAAAAATGAAACTCACCATTTGAATTCCTTTCTCATATTGATTAGCTTAATGATATTTGTTCAATGTCTTTTATTGTTAAAAGATTACCTTCCTTTAGATAAATTAGTTAGATTCTTATTATGTTGAAGAACATTTAGTTAGTTTTCTCCTTCAACTGAAGTAGTTATGTTTTATTTTGAAATGCTCAATTTTTATCTTAATATAGATCACAATTTATTTTCTTTAAGTATAGAATTAATGGAATATTACATATCGTATCAGAGCAACCAAGTTTGACATTTGAACCTTAGGCTTTCCACCTATAAATAAAACTATATACATATGTAGGCGCACCATGGTTGAGATAATATGCAGGCACACTATATACAAAACTATATTCGCAAGTAAATCTTTTATTCAAATCCACAATATGAAACACAGAGTTTTACTGGAAGAACACAAGTAACCTTATCTCCTTTAGATAATATCACAAGCAAATGCCTACAAAAAGATGCAATAATCCACAACATATACACAAAGGAAAGATGACTAATTATATTATGTATGTTTGCAAAATGGTACAATAGTAAGCCTAAGGCTATATTCTACTTCTTCTCTAATGATCCTTATTGTTACAAAAGTTCCCTCATTTATATGAGGGTATACATTGTCACCAAGCATCATGGCTTTTCAACACATAACTATTAATTAGCACTTTTGTTAACAAACTAGAAGATAAACAAGTTCAACATTCCTATGTGTTCAATGTACTTATCATCTTTATACATTAGAACGTCATTGTTTAGTGTCCTCATGTCGCTTTCTATCTGGAAATGATTGGATAGAATATGGTTAACACAAAGTGACAATTATTTGTCTCGATCCAACTCTACTACTACTCGATTCTTCTCATCACTAAACTCTTGTTTCCACTGTTCCAATGATATTAACTCACCATTACTGTAAAAAGAGGGCACCCTAGGGGTATTCCCATCGTCCAGCCTCTAATGCTCTTTCCTTAATTGATTTGCCAATTCATCATGGGACTTCAAGTAAGCCTCGGCTTCAATTTTCTCACCTGGATTCATCAGACTATTGTCATTCATCATGCCTTCCAATCGAGACCTGAGCCTTTCATTCTCTTTCAAAGCTTTGACTGTTCTAGTATATGTCTTCCAATAGATTTCTGCAACCTGCACCATACTTTTGAATTTATTCTCAATGACCTCGAGAACTAACTTATCCATCTTTTGTTGTTGCTTTTTTACTTGCCGAGATGTCTTTTCGGCCCTGTTCCTCCAATACATAGTGTTTGTCAAGGCATCCACGACATCTCTATCAACACCGTATGTCATCCCTATTTGACTGGTACCTGTATCAATTTGAAGCAGTCTTGCTTGCAGCCTCTATTTTTCTTCATCGGTTTTCTCATATAGGCTTTTGTATGTAGAATTTTCTCGGACCAGAAAATCTATCTGATCTTGGTTCAGTTTAGCGACATCCAAATTTAGTTTGGCAGTTGTTCTAGGGTTAGTCTTTCCAACCTATTGCACCATCAAATGTCCAAAAGCTTCTTTTGTATCAAGCAATATAGGTCTTTTATCTTTGGGATAGATAGCCCACTGTAGAAGAGCCTTCTGATCTAGATCATATCCTGATCCTCTAAAGAGTTTATCAATCTCTTTTGGCATCATTTTCTTACTTGGGTCCTGTTTCTTGAGGAATCCATCAAACAACAAGGCAGAGTTCATGTCCCATCTAGAGTATAATAGCACACCAGCTTCCTTAAGCAATCCTCTTCCCTTCTCAGGTGTCATTTCTCTCATCACAAGATCCATCTCCTCTTGTAACTTTGTAAGCTGCTACTCTTCTTCACTATTTCTCATGTTATTCTTAATTTGAGATCCTTTATGTTGATAGAGGAATGCGGTGAACTCCTTGGAAGAAATGAAGTGACTATCAGCAATGAAATCCTCATGCTCCAGGAATCTGATGTTAGCCACTTCACGGACATTCAGTTGTCCTATTGCCAAGTCTATTGGTGTATCCTCTACCTAACCAGGGGGGTAATCCTCTTGAGGAGTGAATGGAACAATGCCAGATGCGGAAGCACGAGACATATGAGCCAAAGGCTCTATATTCCTAATAGTATCAATGTAATCCCTAAAAACATGAGGCGGGACTCCATCAAGTATTTCCAATTCATGCTCCATAAGTTTGTTGGCCAACTCCAAGGGGTCTTCAATCTTTTGTAGCATGTTCTCATCCATTTTCCTTCTAAAAAGCTTCCATTTATAAGCCTTCATTGCTTTCTCAAACTTTATCTGCCTCACTCTGGCCTCTTCTCTGCCAATGTTCTTAATGAGGTCATCCAGTAGGTAAGATTTATGCTCTCCAACCTTCAACTTTTGTGATGACTGGGCTATCCTGATGTATCCTCTAGGATCAAAATTGGGCCTTGGATCCCCCATAGCCATGCCATAATAATCCAATTTTGTTTGTAGCAGGCCATAACTCTTTGAACTTTTCACAATAAAATCTGAAAAATACTAACAACCCAGGTACAATTGATTGTTTCCCATGGTTTGCCAGATGTTCTGTATTCACTACTAACAGTTGCCTCACAATTTCTAGACAAGCCACTTTGTTAGGGACTGTAAGTGGTAGTAAGTATGATCTCCCTTCGAACCCATATACCCTGACTTGTGTGCAGTCTGAAAAACAATACCAATCTCCCCAATTGTGTTCAATTGAGGAATCTTCAACAAAATCTTTTGGTCTTAGGAATCTTTGAACCTTTGGTGCAAGGGCATGATCGCACATGCATCCCAATAGTCTATATAATGGCTTGACAAAGAACTCCTCAAAATGCTAATATTGATTATTCACATACCTCTCATCCCATGAAGAAACCCATAGTTGCACTGGTTTTCTCATCCCAACATTGTCATATGTCCTGACACATAACTCTTCTGGCCATAACCCTTCATCATGGCCCATATACAATAGCATATGCATAAGTAAGGAATAATGCTTGAAATGAACATTGATGACATCCCCCTTTAACTTTTCTAACCCATGATTCAAACCTTAACCAAATAAGCAAAAAAATCAAAGAAGCGGGGGTCCTTAGACTGCAAATCGGCACAAATGACCATGGCTGCAATATCCATCAAAGGATGGGCTTTTATCCCTAGCACTTGGGAAACACAGTAATAGGTATACTTGAAATATGGATGGAAAGAGTTGACATCATAGGGAGCTTTGTCATCCTGACCTAGTGGCACTAAGGACCCTGCATTCCTAGCTCTATGTATAGGGAGTCTCCACGTTTTGTAAATGTGCTCTAGGTTAAAATATTCACTTGTTAACTTCTTGAGGTCAATCAATTCTTCAAATCCCCAATCCAACTCGAACACGGTGTCAATAACCTCCTTTGTGATTGCAGAATTGGCTCACCCATGTAGTTATATATGGTCCTGGTTTTAGGGTCATAATTGTTTGCCAATGCCTTCATGAGCTCCACATTCATGAATACATTAGCCACAGCTAACCTTCCTAAGTTCAATCACCATAAATTGTTGATAGGTTGAGGGGAAACTATTTTGTTGTACCCATATATGAATAATTCATACCCTCTCAATTCTGTCCATATGTCTCAGAGATCCTCAAACCAGTCCTCCAAGCCTTCCTCATCAGCCCTAATGTTCTTGGACCTCAAACTGGATGATGGCCACTGGTCAATCAGGTCATGGGCCAAAGAATGCCCTTCCCTTTTCTATCTTTTAGGTTTTTCTTCTACAACGATAGGTTCTTTTCCCTTTCTGGTCTTATTAGTTTTAGATGATGATTCCATTTGAATTTTAAAAAAGAGGTATGTGTGCAAACAACTTACTTGGAATTACTGAGCTTTATCTGTGAATTCACCCAATTCCTGCTTTAAGTTCATCTCCTGTGAATTCCTTAATGCTGTGTCCTTTGATGTTGATCCACTACTTATGGAGTATTTAATCAGTTAGTAACGACGGTTTGGACAATGGTCACTGGAGCACACGTTTGAATTTAATGGCGATGTGACCTTCCCTGGGATTTGTTTATGATTTTCACGGCAATCAATAATCATTTTGAGGAGGACATGTCTTTCAATCATTTATTTCTTAAGTCCATCGATCTCTTTTTTTCTATCGACAATACTTTTGTTTCGAATATTACTTCGATCAACTATTTTTTCCCTTCATCGAAATACTATATTCGGTCAGTATGACTGTCTCCTCATTGAAATATATCTGATATCCATCGGGTCTTATGTCAAAGAAACCTTGGGCTTTGGTGTCCTCCTTTATTTTCCATCGAAATACTTCTTTCATCGTTATCACTATGCCACGTCGATGAATGAGTCTATTATCTCACCGAAGCTTTTCTTTATTTTTCCATATCATTCTTCACTGATAAAGTTACATTGGCTAAACCACACATATCGAGAACATGCCTTTAACCTCCTCAAAACCTATATCCTCATGATATCTTTTATCGGTGTAGCTTCCTTTTGTCTGATTGATATTATTCTTTTGATGAAAACGCTCCTTTCGGTGGGTCCTTTCTATGTTGCATCGATAGTATTATTTCCTCAAGAACTTTTCCCATCGATGAAGACCCTCTCCGCTTTCTTTGATATCTTTTGTCGATGAAGTTATTATCTTTGGTGAGTCCTTTCTGGAATTCATCGGCGTTTCCTTCCTTCGATGGCTCTTTTATATCGATGAGACATCGCTGGGTCTCATTGATACCTTTTGAATTTGGATCGATATTATTCTTTCGATGAAAACACTGATAAAATTGATACTTAATGTTAAGTACAGATGCCAAGATAATAAGATGAGAGGGGGGGTGAATCATACAACCTTAATCTTCCATAAAAATAACAGATTCAACCTCGGTAACATATACTTCAGTAATATAACCAAAACTGCTAAACATGCAAACTCAAAAGCATATAAACATCATAACACTCATAATACCATATTTAACATGGAAACCCAAATAGGGAAAAACCACTGTAGGATTTCAGACCCACTAAGAAATATACTCTTCTAGAGTATGCTCGATTAAAAGCAAATCCTGTTAAAGATTACAAACACATTGCTAGATGTGACCCGGTTAAGGGATTTCCCTCGGATCTGTTAGGATCTTCACCTTGTTAGAAGTGACCTTGTTAAAGGATTTCAAACACTCAACCAGAATGTCACCTTGCTAGAGGGTTTTACAAATAAGACTGTTAAGTCCACTCGGTTAAGATATTTTCTATCACTTTACAAAATAACAGTAATAAAAATCTATCTGCAACTTCACATCTAAAAATGCTAAAGCAGATTCTTATTTGTTCAATACAATCTAGAACTTATCTTGTCTATCTGCTGGGCTCTATACTCTGTTATTCAAACAGGTCTTCAAGCTTCTGTGCTCGGTAATCACTATGTAGCATCCCTGTGCATACACTTGCCCGCATACATTGTTTATCAACAGTTCCTTATTTATAAACAATTCGCCAACCGCTTAATCTCCTTGATCACATTTCCCATGATCAATCACAGCCATCAGATCTTCAAACTTGACTAGGTTCAATGTATCCTTCGATCTGAAAATGTTTTACCCCACCTTGGAACTTGCATACATTTCTTGGAACTTGTGCTAGGGTATTGCAGTTCAATTTGAGCTATAGATCTTCCTGCCGATTTTCCTTTACCATAGATTCTTTACCAAACTTTATGCACAACATACCAATCATTTAATCAATTCCAGCTCATCAGCTTTCTTCATTAAATAATGATTTTATTCATTCAATGCATTTTGTTACTACTCAGTTGCAACTCGGTAAATACTAAACTTCACTCGGTAGACATTCTACCTTCATTAACTGATAGCGATAACCTTAGGGTTTACCGACTAGGTTCCTTAGGGTTTACTGACTAGGTTCTTTGCTCGATAACATAGTATAGTATTAACCTTACAATCAATCAACATATGTAGGATATCAAACCAATTTAAACATCATGATCTCATCATTGTCTAACTCAGTAACAGTTGCCCATTGAATAACTTATTCCTCCCCTTATTCATCACATTCTTTCTGTGTCTTTTAGTGACATCTTTATACTCATCAAATCATACTTCTTAAGATATGGCAACATCATACTGAATTAGAAAATCAATTTCTTAACATCAATGACAAAATAATAATATTAAGACAGTAAACATCCGTAATCGGTTATATCCATAATCATCAACAACCTTCTCAATATCCTTATTGAAATGCCAACAATCTCTCTTTGTCTATTATAATGCCAACAAACGCTCCTTTTGATGGGTCCTTTTTATGTTGCACCGATAGTATTATTTCCTCGAGAACTTTTCCCTTCGATATAGACCCTCTCTACTATCTTCAATATCTTTTGTCGATGAAGTTATTATCTTCGGTGAGTCCTTTTTGGAATTCATCGACATTTCCTTCCTTCGATGGCTCTTTTATATCGATGAGACATCGCTGGGTCTCATCGATACCTTTTGAATTCAGATCGATATTATTCTTTCGATGAAAACACTCCTTTTAGTGGGTCCTTTTTATGTTGCACCGATAGTATTATTTCCTAAAGAACTTTTCCCGTCGATAAAGACCCTCTTTGCTTTCTTTGATATCTTTTGTCAATGAAGTTATTATCTTCAGTGAGTCCTTTCTAGAATTCATCGACGTTTCCTTCCTTTGATGGCTCTTTTATATCGATGAGACATCGCTGGGTCTCATCGATAATATTTATTTTTTTGATAAAAATTATCATCGTCGAAATTACGACGAATACCAAGCTTTTGACTGACGATGTAATCGGTAGACATACAACATTCTTGTCAGTGAAATGTTTTGGAGTCGTCGCACTTCTGACTCAAACAACACAAACATCCTATGAGGATGCTATACGTGCGATGGCACTTCATAGTCAGACGGTCATCAATGTCTCTGAATGGACCGACGACACAAGTGTCAGATAAATAGCATCACCGTTGGTGCAAAGTTCCAAATCGTCATCGGCTTTGCGACGAAATCTACTGATTTTGACGGCTTCTTTGACCATCGGCAGAGTCCATTGGATTGTCATATTTTCGATGGGCACGACATCATCGACCAATTCGATGCCGCATTTTCGATGGTTGATTTTGTTGGCACTCCGATGAAAATTCGTCGCAAATCCGACAAACGGCTATCAGAAATCAGTTCCGAATGTACTAGTGACAACATAACATATCATTAATGCAATCTTCATGTAAATGCCAACAATATCCCCCTTTGGCATTAATGGCAATACAAATATCAATACCATTGATTGTTGCGTGATTGTGAATAGGAATCCTGGTTTACATTACCAAGTATTCACCATGCTCTTTATGTTTTCAGCTTATTGCTGGTTCTCCTTCCCATAACCACATAATTCTTCTCCCCATTTGACAACAATGCCAAATTGAAAGTAAAACATGTAATGTCAAATTTCATTGTGCATCATCAATAATCTACAACTTGATGCTCCCCCTCCTTTTGTAAAATTCTGCAAGTAGCTCTGGGATTGATGTAATCTACATCATACTTAACTGACTTCATGAAGAGGGACAACCCCTAACTGACTTTTAAGATACTCAAAAGTAGTCTTAGGTAGAGGTTTACTAAAATATTTGAAAGTTGTTCCTTGGTAGAAACATGCTCCAAGATAATCTCCTTCGCATATGATATTGCATTCCAAGACCAAAAACACTTATTTCATTCCCATGCCACACATGTCACGATCTACAATGAGATATTACATCATTTTATACAAACCCTAAGGCCTAAACCAATTAGGTCGGGCACCTAAAATATATTACAATGATATGCCATGTCGGCTTAAAACCAAAACAACAATAATAAATCCGTAGATCATCCCAAAACATCCTGGTAACGTGTAGAGTACACATTATCATGATACCAGTCCATAACCTAGATAGGTACAAGACCTATTCTGGGTCCACCATGCCGAAGAAATGTCTTCAAGCAGTTGAAGCATGATCAAAGAACATCTTCAACATCCTGAAATCCATGTAGAAGCTGCACCAACACTAATTATGCATCTTGTCAAGATTCCTTAGTGAAAGCTTTTCCAGTAGAGCCTTAAACCAAATGCTGGTAAGGGTTGACCAGAGTATATGATAGCATCCAATTACCAAGTCAATACCAACTGACCAGAACATGCTCCAGGAGCATGTACCATATGTAACCAAACATATTCCATAGATCCAAACATGCCAGAAGTGTCCAACATATAGTCTCTTTTTTTAGTAACACTACATCTTCTACCAGTAGCCAAAACCTGTCTGTCGGTAACCAACCATAACAGCTAGTGTTGACATCAATGACAAAACATCAATGCAACACATAATCAATTCATCCAATGATGCCAACAATCTCTCCCTTTGGCATTGATGGCAACACTAGATGTAAAAAACATCTAAGTACCAAGAAATGCCAAACAAGTCTCCCCTTGTGGAAGACAACCAACAATCTCTTGAATATCAATAACTCTCCCCCTGTGAATGATATCTCTGTAAATGTCTGCATTTATTTTTTCACATCACTATCTCTCCCCTTTGACATCAATGGTAGAAATTAGACAAAAATATCAAAGCAAGAAAACCTCTATATCTCAAAGCTGACTACTCCCCCTAAGTAGTAGCACCACTCATCAGTGCCAGAATGAATAATATCTCTGATAATGCATGCCAGACTAATGACAAACTGCATCAATCAAGTCTCTATCGGAGGGGTAGAAACCCCTAACCTGTCTCTCAAATACTCAAATGATTCCTTAGATAGTGGTTTAGTGAATATATTTGCAATTTGTTCTTTAGTGTTCACATAAACCAATTTTACTTCCTTTGCTTCTACCTTGTCCTTCAGAAGGTTATACTTTATTGATATATGCTTAGTCTTAGAATGAAATACCAGATTCTTAGACATGTCAATAGCTGCAGAGTTATCACAATAGATAACTACTGGTTCACTACAATTTACCCTAATATCCTTCAACATTTGCTTCATCCATAAGACTTGAGTACAATTAGTTGTTGCTGCAACATACTCAGCTTCTGCAGTAGATAAAGAAATGCATGATTGTTTTTTGGTGATCCATAAAACCAGTTTCTTTCCAAGAAAGAAAGCTCTACCAGAAGTGCTCTTCCTGTCATTAGTATCTCCTACCCAATCTGAGTTAGTATATGCACATAAAGTGAAATCATCATTTTTTCGAATACCATAAACCATATTCTATTGTTCCTTTCAAATACTGGAATATCCTCTTTACTGCACATTCATGATTTTCTTTAGGATTACTAATTTGATATCTTGAAACAATACTTATTGCATTCATAATATCTGGTCTAGTCTGAGTTAGATATAACACACCACTAATCATAGACTTATACGTTGTCAGATTTACCTGTGTAGAAGTATCCTTGGTAGATAATTTCTCACTTGTCACCATAGGAGTACTTACTGGTTTGGAATTATTCATAGCAAACTTCTTCAACAATTCCCTCAGATACTTAGTTTGATAGATATAAATGCCTTTGTCAGTTTGAGTAATCTGTAAACCTAAGAAAAATCTCATCTCACCAATCATGGACATTTCAAATTCATTCTTCATATTGTTAGCAAATTCCATGCACAATTTATCTTCTCCTCAAAAAATGATATCATCAACAAATACTTCAATAATCAGAAAATTATTATCAGTGATCTTATAATATAAATTACTATCAGCACTGCCTTTAGTAAAACCAAGCTTTAAAAGATATTTATCCAATCTTGCATACCAAGTTCTAGGAGCCTGATTCAATCCATATAAAGCTTTCTTCAATCTGCAAACCATTTCTTTATAAGGTTTAAGTGAAAATCCATCAGGTTTCTCAATGTATACTTCTTCTTCAAGTTCACCATTCAAAAATGCACATTTAACATCCATTTGATAAACCTTATAGTTCTTATAAGCTACATAGACAAGAAATAGTCTAACACCTTCAATTCTAGTTATAGGTGCAAATGTCTCACCATAATCAATTCCTTTCATTTGAGATTATCCTTTACAAACCAATCTAGCCTTGTTTCTTACAACTTGACCATCCTCATTCAGTTTATTCCTAGAAACCCATTTAGTTCCAATGACATTCTTATTTTTAGGTGAGGGAACTAAAGACCAAGCCTCATGTTCTTTTCCATCTGATCTAATTCATCTTCCATAGCCTTTAACCAATGTTCATCCTTACAAGCTTCAATAATAGTTGCTGGTTCAATTTGAGAAAAAAGACATACCTCTTCATTTGCCAGTTTTCGTCTTGTCATAACTCCCTTGTTCCTATCTCCAATAATTTGATCTTCAAAATGATTTAATATTATATACCTTGGTGTCTTCTGAACTTAAGGTTCATTGCTCTGATCACTACTCACAGTTAAATTTTCTGATTGTGTCGGTGTAACTATCTCTATTTCCTATACCATTTGAGGCATTGTCGGTTCAGTTATGATCATTTCCATTTCCGGCTCCTTGTCATATGATATAGAATGATTTTTTAATTGCTCATCCACTTTCACATTAGTACTCTTAATAATTTTCTGCAATCTTTTGTTATAACATCTATATGCCTTGCTTTGAAATGAATAACCAAGAAATATCTCTTCATCACATCTAGGATCAAACTTTCCAATGAAATCATCTCTTTTGATATAGCATTTACTTCCAAAAATTCTGAAATACTTAACAGTAGGTGTATTTCCAAACCATAATTCATAAGGGGTCTTACCGGTTTCACCTTTGATGTGAACTCTGTTGAATGTGTAGATTGTTGTACTCACTGCTTCTCTCTAGTAGATATGAGGCAATTTGGCTTCCGTCACCATAAATCTTGCTGCATCCAAAATGGTTATGTTCATTATTTCCACTACTCCATTCTACTGAGGAGACTGAGGTGTAGATAACTGTCTCCCGATTCCATTTGTTTCACAATAACTGTTAAATTCATGAGAAGTGAACTCACAGCCATGATCTGATCTTAGAAATTTGATTTTCAATCCAGTTTCTGTTTCAACCTTTGCTTTAAATATCTTGAATTTATCAAAAGCTTCAGACTTCTCCCTTAGAAAAGTCACCCATATCGTTCTAGAATAGTCATCAATAATCAACATGAAATACCTATCACCTTGAAACCTTCTAGTCCTTGTTGGACCACATAAGTTAGTGTGAATCAAATCAAGTACATCATTAGATTTATCATATATGCTCTTAAAATAACTTCTAACTTGATTTCCCAGTTGACATTCCTTACATATCAGATTATGAGGCTTCATAATATTAGGTATATCTCTAATTGCCTTAGTTGAACTGATCTTAACAATACAATCAGAATTAACATGGTACAACCTCTTATGCCATAACCAACTCTCATCAATATGAACAATCAAACATGTCTTATTACCAGTGTTCAAGTGAAAGATATTACCTCCAGTCTGAATACTAGTTGCAATCTCCAAACCAATCTTGTTAATGATTTTGCATTTTCTATCTTTAAACTAAAGTTGGAAACCCTTGTCCACCAATTGACCAACACTCAAAATATTATTCTTTAAACCTTCTACATAATAGACATTATAAGTATTGTTCTTACCATCCAAAGAAATAATACCTCTACCTCTGATCATACATGCTTTGTCATCTCCAAATTTGACTTGGCTGCCATTATATTCTTGCAGAGATAAAATTTTTCCTTTATTTCTAGTCATATGATGTGAGCATCCACTATCAATTACCCATTCATCCTTATCTTCAACTTTTGCTGCCAGGGCCTTTTCTTCATTTATATAGCTGGTTTCGGTTCATCTTCCTTTAAAGAATAGAACACCAATTCCTTTCCATTTCCGAATCCACTAGCAGAGTCTTATGTCGGTTCATCTCCAGAGTCATTAGTTACTCCTTCCTCATCTGCTATGTAGCATTGTTTACTTTTCTTGAATCTATATCTGTTTTGGTTAGGCTTAAATAATTTCTTAACTCTTTGCTCAAACCTTGCATTCCTTTCAGGACATCTAGATGCAAAATGACCAATCTTATTACATGAAAAATATTTAAAAGGTGCTTTTCCTTCATATTTACTTCCTATCGGACTTTTAGGTACTCTTCTACCAAATAAGGCTTCAAGTTGCTCAAATTCTTCATCTTCTTTCCTCATGTCTTCCAATTCTTTTGCATATAAAAATTTCCAATCACTTTTGCTAGTAGATGATGATGATGATGATGATGCATGAAAAGTAGGTTAAGACTTTACAGCTTTAGAAGATCTAAATTCTTCAAGCTCAAAAGCAGATAATTTCCCAATCAAAATGTCTTTGTTAATTGAAGAGTTAGTCATTGTTCTCAACTCATAAATTGTAGTTACCTTCATCTTGTAAGCCGGTGGAAGGGCTCTCAAGACTTTGGAAACTATTTCATCTTCACTCAAGAATCCTCCACAATATTGAGTTCCCATAACAATCTCATTTACTCTTTCCATAAACATAACAATTCTTTCATTATCTTCCATCTTCAAGTTTTCATATCTTACGTGGTAATCATCAACTTTAAGAATTTTGATAGTAGGATCACCTTCATTCAGAGTTTGAAATTTATCTCACATAACCTTTACCGATGATTTATCAGTTAATCCCATGATCTGCTGATCAGTAAGTGCACACAAGAGGGCTTCTCTAGCTCTGCAATCATTCTTAATATTCTTATCCAAGTCTGCAGGAGCACGATTGCTAGATGCCGGATCATAAGGTCTATATCCTTTCTCAGTGATCTCCCAAATATCCTTGCCAAGACATCTAAGATGAGTCTCCATTTGAATTTTCCATATCCCATAATTTGTTCCATCAAGCTTAGGGATTTCTCTTTTGAAAATAGTTGCTAGTGGATTAGAAGTGTTAGCTACCATAGGATCTACCTTAAGCGGTTAAGCTTCTACAAAAGAGGACCAAAGCTTTAATACCAATTGTTAGGATAACCGGTGAACAACTAAGAGGGGGGGGGGGGGGGGTGAATCAGTTGTTAACAGATTATAACTTTTAATCCACTTAATAACCTTTAAACAGATCAAGTACCGGTAAAGCACATACAGATGTCGGTAGGAACAGATACCAGTAAACAATACAACTTAACAATTAAACAGATAATCAATGCAAAGAAACCATACTAGATAACACCATGATTTGTACGTGGAAAACCTAGAAAGGAAAAAACCACGATGGGAAGCCTACCCACAGCCAAATGATACTTCTGCAAAAAGTATGTGACACAATGAGGGGCCTATGAATACATGAAGGCACACTGCCTAAAGCGTACTACTCATTACAAAAGAGTCTCACTGACTAGAGAGAGGCTACAACCATCCCAAGATAAATGGACAACAATCCAATAGCGTGAACTGCCAGAAATAGCATCTACCATGCCTGATTATAGTCCCAGTTAAGCTCAATACCTAAGGCCTTTGACCTCTTCCTTAATCCCAATTTGATCACCTATGATTGACCAAATCTCCTTCGCATATGATATTGCATTCCAAGACCACGAACACTTATTTGATTCCCATGCCACACATGCCACGATCTACAATGAGATCTTACATAATTTTATACAAACCCTAAGGCCTAAACCAATTAGGTTGGCCACCGAAAATATATTACAATAAGATCATTACATAAATTCATATTACAATGATATGCCATGTTGGATTAAGACCAAAACAACAATAATAAATCCATAGATCATCCTGAAACATCCTGGTAACGTGTAGAGTACACATTATCATGATACCGGCCAATAACCTATTCTGGGTCCACCATACCAAAGTAATATCTTTAAGCAGTTGAAGCACAATCAAAGAACATATTCGACATCCTGAAATCCATGTAGAAGCTGCACCAACACTAATTATGCATCTTGTTAATATTCCTCTGTGAAAGCTCTACTGGTAGAGCCTTAAACCAATGTCGGTAAGGGTTTACCAGAGTGTATGATAGCATATGATTACCAGGTCAATGCCAACTGACCAAAACATGCTCCAGGAGAACGTACCACATGCAACCAAACATATTCCATAGATCCAAACATGTTGAAAGTGTCCAACAGATAGTCTCTTCTGCCGGTAACACTAGATCTTCTACCGCTAACCAAAACCTGTCTGCTGGTAACCAACCATAACACCTAGTGCTGACATCAATGACAAAACATCAATGCAATAGATAATCAATTCATCCAATAATGCCAACACAATAATCATACGTGTCATAATCATTACCACTCATCATCAGATCATAAACCAATATAACCAATTCACCAAACTTAATCGGTTAGGGTTTATCAAAAACAATAGGTAGGGTTTACTAGTTACAACAATAGATAAGGATTACACTAGTTATCGGTTGACTCCACAAATTCTTCCTATCGGTTACAGTAACAATATTACAACAATATCAACAATATCATTATTGGTTTAATTGACATCAATGACAACATAACATATCATTAATGCAATCTTCATGTAAATGCCAACAATATATATATGTATATATATCTATATATATATGTATATATGTATATGTATATACATATATATATGTATGTATATGTATACATATATACATATACATATATATGTATCTATATATGTATATGTATATATATATGTATACATATATGTATCTATATATATGTATATACACATGTACATATTACATATATATATATATATATATATATATATATATATATATATATATATATATATATATATATATATATATATATATATATATATATATATATATATATATATACACACACATACACATATAATTTACATACATATATGTATACATACACAAACACATATTATATACATAGATATTAATTTCTATATATTAGGATGTCTTTATGTGTATGGGTTTTGTTCTCTCCTAGTTAAACAAAACCCACACATGTTTAATGAGTTTAGGCTTGTGAATAGGCTTGGATGACAAGGATGAGGGTTGGAAGTTTGACTTCCCTCCATTTCCCTCCTTTTTAACGTGTTTTGTTTTATCAAATTGGTTTCTCGTATTTGTCATCATCAGGTTTGCACCTCATCAACTCGTTATTTCTAAAATTGCCACCATATTTTCACCCATCTTCTGAGCTTTCTAACCATATAATTTTTGTTTAAATTTGAACAACAATAACATATTAATCTTGAATTTCTTTTACCAGTGTCTCCATAGTCCTCAAAGACATATGTGTACCATTTTTTCAATAAATTTTGATCTACTTATCCAAATTTAATATATATATATATATATATATATATATATTATTGTAGCACACTTGATTCTTTACACTTAATTTTTTTTTTTTGTTTGCATTTTGGATTATTTTGATGCAAGTTATGTTTTGCACATGAACAGGTAGCTGATTTTCAGGATGTGCTCGATTCGAAAAATCATAGGAAAAAATAATACTCAATAAAAAATTACAAAAAAATGCACAACTTCTAGTGCTAACTCTTAGCAATCTTTCTACCAAAGTATTTATCAAAATAATAAACTTAACTATGACTTTTTTGATGCGCATGTTAGACACTATGTTATGTTTTTCAGAAAAAATTAGGATCTGTTTTTCATGCACGAAGGATTTGACCCTCTTAATCTTATCCAATTTTGAAAAAAATAGTAGAAATTTGGAAACTAGATTTAGAGTACTACAATCTTTGTTCTTTGAGTATCTTCATATTTTGAGTGGATGACTCTCAAATTTATCCTCCAATTTTAGGTTTAGTTGATTTAAAAAAAAGAAGTGTCCACTTATACCCCCCTTTTTGCACACCATCTTGGTGCACTTACCCTATATCATCATAGCTATTGTGGGCGTGGAAAAACCAAAATGGGTTTTTCCTTGTGCAAGCCCCTATACAACACAATATTCCTCCTCTTTTATGTGTGTAGATTATAGATATGATAGTCAAAAGTTGTAGAATTATGTAGAGAAAAATGAGATACATAGTCCAAGACTTTCAACAAGAAATCTATGCCAATTAACTCACTTGATCAACACTTTTAGGTTGAATTTTGGGGAGAAAGATCTATTGAGCATCCTGATCCAAAATTTGAAGCCTTAACTAATGAAGACATCTCTCTAGAGGTCTAGGGTGGCTATCTCTATATACCAACACTTCCATCTCTAGATTTAAGTAACAAGTTCCTCTTTGCATCTCATTTTTAGATATATACTTTTATGTTTTCTTTCATTTCTATATTTTCCTATTTGTGTTGAATTTTGTCAATTTTGCATCATTTTACCTATATCTTGTACAATCATAATCATAATCATAATCATCTTAGCAATCAGAGGACCTATAAACTTAATAGCACACTACCCATCGGATTAATAACATTATATCCAAATCTACACACCATACTCTTCACAATCCAAAGGAATACAAAGCACTCTACCTTTGGGACATTAAATATTGTTTCTTGCATATTGAACTTGCCACAACTATATAATTATAGAGAAAATTCATACATATTCACCAAGTACTAAACATCTGAATGTGTACACTACTAAAAACCAATTCCTGTTATTATAGTTAACATCAACACAAACTAAATAGCAATACTAGATAGAGAAACCCCTATCATATCAAATAAAAATAGGAACGATTAATCAAAGTGTTCAACTCTTGTCTAGGACTGAATATGAATGTAATTGATTTCTTCCTGAATTAAATGATCCCCAAATTAAAATGGTGAATGAATAAGATCATATTTTGCATTTTTAGGATAAGTTATCCATTCACACCATTTCATAGTCATGTGTATCGAGGTAGCCAAATAAAAAGTAGAATTTTTAAAATGTGCATGCGTTATATAAATTATAGGAGAAAAATAATAAAAAAATAAACCATGAGGCTTGGTATTATTAAGTTACTATTGTCATCATGAGCACTAAGCTTATAATTAAACAATAAATGTATGTGCTAAATTCATAAAAGAAGGGAAAAGAAGAAAAGATGAATATAGTCATTGTAAAAATTTATCACTTAGATGTAATTGATATTCTATAAGAAATACTTGATGACATCATAATCATACCATAAATAGTTCTTCACTAAAATAAATAATAACATCATGCAATGAATAAGGTGCAACAATAGCATAAGCATCCACATGAAGAGCTAAAGAGCTATCATCATATGTTATGCTGCCATCATTGGATATATGGGCATGGATATATTAAACATGATAGGTGGAAGAGTGAGCATTCTCAACCATATCATCATGTATAAAAGAAGACATGTGAACTAAATAACAAAGTTTTATGGATGTGAGACTATAAACATATATAGAAGAAACACCATCATAAGGTTCATTAATGTCTTTAATAAGTAAATTGATCTAGCCATGTTATCTACATTCATTAGATAAGGTGTATATCACAAGGAAATACCTCATTATATATATGAATCACTATTAGATCTACATGTTCATCATAAAGGTCAAGTGTAAGAAAATTGAGTGTATCTAAAAGAAATGGTAAACGTTAACTGACTTGATGAAGGAGAGAAATGATTATACAAAATAAAACAACACTTCTTGAGAAACACTTTGTCATCCATAGCATAAATAGACACAAAAGAATAGAGAATCAATGAATGATGTGTCACTAAGGATAGGAACATGTCAAAGCCAGAAATATATGTATGCATGTTAGCCACAAAAAATGAACTCAAAAAATAGCCATAATAAAACATAACGCATATGGCCTATATGTAGATTATAATGTGATGGCCCGCACTATATGATTGAATCAAGATAATAAACTCTACGAATGTCAAGATAGGTATGAAATATATGATAGCTACAATAAATATCTAACAATGACAAATATACAAGATTATATGAACTTCAACTGCAACGAGTGACAATTTCACTAGGAAAATGTAGCAACAAATTTCCTTATAGCAAACCCATCAAACCATTCACTTATTTCTGCACTCTTAAACTAAACATAGTGACAACAAGACATATATCACTAGCCATTGCCTAAAAACATCATCTAACTGCATCAATGGCCACCAAGGCCCATTCTAATCTTTCCCACCTCCTCCAAACTAATCTGAAACCCCTTGGCCAGTACTGGACCAGGAATAGCCGGATTAGAAGCAAAAGCTGCAAAGGGGATAAGAAATGAACCTGGATTTTGACTGTTAAAAGCAGCTATAATAGAAGCTGTATTGCCTCCAATGTTTTGTAGAAAATGCAGAGTCCCCTTGGGGAACACAAATACATCGCCAGTCTTAACCACATGAGAAAACAATTTGTTGGTACTATCAACGAAGCCCGCAATCAATTTTCCTCGCAGTATGAAAACTATTTCAGTGGCTCTAGGGTGTGTATGAGGAGGCGCCACCCCACCAGCCGCCATATCTATACGAGCCATTGAGATTCCCAGTGTGTTTATGCCCGGAAGAATCTGTGGAGTCAAAAGAATCACACTTATTCCCAATGGGTTTCCCGATGTATTGGCCACCATGCTTAGGGCTGAGCTAGTAAAGTGGTTTGCAGAAGCTTTGTTGGGATTGATACAAGGGAGCCCATTCATAAGAGTTGTGGGAGATGAAGTATCTGCTATGCAGAAATCCTGCAATTGGTCTGGATCTGCACTTAGCTTGGGGACTAAAAGCAATAGGAAAAGTGTAGTGGAAGAGAGTAATGCAGTGAAAGAAGCCATTGGATTTTCTAAGCGACTTTGAATGATGTTTTAGTGAGTTGGGTAGTCTGTATATATAGAATGTGGCGTTGGGGCCATTGTTATTTCTTGATAAAACTATTGGTATTGTATTGGTTGTGCTTATCCTCTTGCCTGGCTTCGTGCCGGTAACGGAATTCGATTCACTGTGATTTTTCAAGATTTTCAATGCGTCTTGAGTGAAGTGTCTGCAATAATTGATTTGAAGATTGTGTGAATGATTGAAATTTTGAGAGTGTGTTCGGATGGGGATTGGCCACATCAGTGTAATCTCTTTTTATTTATGAATAGTACGCTTCACGAAGGATTTGGTTTATACTTTGTTGGAAGATAGTGCTCTAGTTAACGTGCACCCAATTTTTTTTGGTTGTTTTTCCAAATTTTAAAGTGGTAATTAAGTTAGGGATTTGAATCAAGGATTACTGGTTTCAAGAAAGATTGGATACTGGTTTTGCTGTGATTTAATTCACACATGGAAACGGTAAATAGATAGAGTATTTTATGCTTTAAAAAATGTCATTTGACTGTTTTAAGAGAGTAAAAGGTTTGAGGAAAGCATGGATTTAATGAAGGGGCAGGTTTTATTTCAGAGGAGATGTTTCAATACTGTTGAGTGGCTGAATATTCTAAGGAACCCTTTTTTTGTAAACTTTTATAAAGAGGTCAACTAACCATCAAAAAGTATTAAGATTATTAGGTGATATCAAAAATTTATTTTTATTCTAAGCTGTATAGTTAATGTCAAATTAAAAAAATATCAAGATATTCTAAGGAAAATTAATAATATCATGAAGTACTAAGGAACATTCACAAATGATATATAAATCTGTAAATAAAATACTAAAAAACCAACTCTAACCATATCCAACAATGGAAATTAATAAAGAAACCTCCATGCCATCACCAAAAAAAAATGTAGAAGTGACAACACACAACCACAAACCTAGTAATCACAATAGCTGCACACAAGACCTCAATTTCAGTGTCATGTGAACCCAAACATCTAGACGAAGATAAACAAGACAAAAGAGAGAGATTACAAATAAAAACATGTAGTATGTCCTTCTACACATGTTTCTAAATGCTAAGATGTGATAAGTATGATGTCCTCCATAAAACCCCAAAGAGAATAGCATTAATAATGCCTATTTGTCTAATCCCATGGATCAAATAAAATATATATCATGTAACCAACATGCATGTAAACCTCTCAAGACAAAGAAGATCAAACCAAATACATTCTTAAACAAAGGGAATGAGACCAATAGTATCTCCTAAAGAAATATCAAGAATGTTATCGTAAATGACTCACAATGCATAGGGACATAAACATGCCGATACTACTAAAATGAACCCTCAAGAAGAAAATAAACAACCTTAGGATTCATATCCATGAGAATCCAAAGCGTAAAACACAATGCACTTGAGAGAAAGAGTGGGGAATACCTCTCAAATGATAAATCACCAAGTAGAACAAGAGTGGTGAATAAGAATAATCCTCCAAGATATCCAAGTCATCATGACTCATCTAGGAACAATCTTCTCAATGGTTCATGTTGAACTCACTTCCAACCAAGGTAGAGACTCCTCATATGCTTCTTGTTGAAATCTCATCAAGAGTAATCTTCTCAACATATGTCTCTAATCATAACATAATTCCAAGCCTCACATAAGTCTCCAAGTATGCATGAGAACCTATAACTGGTCAATCTATGCCAAACTCCATAATGCAACATATCATAATCATGAAGAAACCAAGAAAATGATTATGTACTCAATACCAAGAGAACCAAATAAGATCAATGTCAAAGGTAAAATCTTATGAATCAAGAACATAAACATGACAACATAATATCGCATATGCTAAAAGATTATTTTAGCTCAAATGAACATATCAAGAACCTATATTATGTGAAAACTCTAAATGAGCAATCAAAAGTACACCATGTGATGCAGTCAAGGTAGGGAGATCCAATGAAGGACAACCCATCCTTGCAACCTAACACAAACACCATGCAAAATATATCGGTAACCGGTAAAGCAATGCCAAAAATAGCGGAAAGAACAACCGGTAACAACATAGAATACCTAACCAGTAAACAATATGCAGAATTCTTATTACAGTGTGAAGAATTACAAATGCCACATGTTGGATTGCAGTCTAGGATACAAACAATGCTTACAACACAAATATAAGATCCGCAGATTACCCACATATTAGATCGGCCTCTGGAAATAGTCTGTCGGTTCTACCCTAATCCAGACTTCAACCCTTCCGGCTTTAGTCCATCGGATCAGAATCTCGTCGGATCTACATCTTCACTCGATCTCTAAACTCTGTCTTCTACCTTCTAACTTTTGTCTTCTCAAATAATTCACAAACTTCCATTTATATTATCCGCAACTAATAACAACTTAATCAAGTTGGCCCAAAAGACCAACCGGTTCATGAATATGTAACTGTAACATGTCGGCTCAAATCACTAAAAACAACTTCCAAAATGCATAAAACAATGCACGATCCTCTGGGAACATCGGTCATGGCACAAAAAATATAAACGAACGATCCACAAGTCACAAAGATCAACCACAACCTGATCCAACTTCGCTCAACACACTACCAGAATAACCGGTAAGAACATATCAACCAGGCCAATACTAAAATTGATAACTCACTGGGATTAAATCCAAATGCCATGAAAATAAAACACGACAAAGGCGACAAACATAAGGGAAAAAACCCAAAACCACAACGCTAAACACTCAAACAAGAAGAAATGCCACGATCTCAAGCAATTCCATTGAAAACTGCCTCAACCGATAGGAACTAGATGGGTGCTCTTGCATCACCAAGACACAACACAAAACATAAACAACACCTCAACCAAAGATTCCAAGATTTCTCAATGGCTACAAATGTCTTGAACTCACATGAAGATTATAACAATCTCATATAAATGAAAGACAAGATGTTAAATAATCTTCATTGTAAATGAAACAAAATGAAAGAGTAAATCCATGGCACCAATAAACATTATAGAAGATCATCCACTATCAAATAGTGAATTCACTTCCACAAGCATCCGTTGAACCATCATACCGAGCTCTCAATGACATCATGACGACCATCCTCTAATTGAAGATCATGTGTCACCCCAAAATGATCATAGAACTCAATAGAAAGAGATCCCAAAGGGAAAAGTCAAACCATGATCTCAAAACAAAGAATATATGACATTGTTAAGCATCATTTTCAAAATTTCACACTAAAGTGTGTAATCAAACTATCGATGACATCATGATAATAATGTCCTAGTTGAAGATCAACCAAGGCCCTCACACAATCGATGAACTCAATTGCAACATCATGAGCTCCCAAAAGACAAATTAAAACTATGATCCTCAAACAAGAAGATACACTGCAATAACCAATCAAGATCCAATCCAACACTGCCAACAAAGAACTTGCATATACAAACATGTTGAATATTAGATTCCTGAAGTATAAAGAATATATATGGCACAATGAGCACTGCCAACTATACTAGCATTAAACTCCCACTATGTCACACTTGTTTGTATCACACATAGTCAACAACATAGGTCCCACATCATGATTACACCTTGTAAAACCGTCTTTCCTCCTCAACATGAGAAACACACCAGCAAATCAAGCGATTAAACTAGGCAACCAATATGAATTTATCTCATTTATGAAGAATCCATGCTTATAGATAAATCACACCCAATTCATATATGCAACTTGCAAGTAAAGAAAACCTACAACATTGAACAACTTGTAGACTCGATAATGCAATATATACAAATTCAATGATATAATAAACACCATGTCAAATAAAAGTAATATGAGTTTTACATTTAATTATGTCACCTTTACATAAAAAACCATGATCACAAGGACCCACAAATATCTCATATGAAAATAACAACAAATAAACCATACTGAAAACAACTCCAATCTTGATCCACTATGTAGTTCTCTAAACAAGATTTTTGTCAATTATTTGAATTCCAAAATTTGACTTTATTCATAGAGGTTATGCTCTTTCTACGTCTAAAGGGAACATCTATCTTTCAATAGTAATTTCATGGTCAAAATAATTTTTTTTGGAATAAATAATCACACCACAATGTAGTTATCAGAATTAACTTTCTATAGGCCAAAACAAGTCAAAAAGCTAACACTCAAGGTAGAAGTTATACTCATTTGAAAAATATCAAATTTTCTATGGAAAGGAAAATAAAGGTGGGCCTTGGGATGAGCCATCGGTAGCCTGCAAGAATTGGTGGCATGTTGGCAATGACTATGTAGTGCATTGACTAACTAATGTTACTTCTTTCTAAAGTGGCAAACCTAACTTAACAATAAAATGGGGTTCATTTGTAAATAGAAAAAAATTACAAAATTTAAATTTTGTAAAGTCAAGGGCCTAAGACCAACTAGCTCCACCACTAGCTCTGGGGCTAATTGACCTTCCAAGGTGGTATGCCTAGTAGGGACTATTGGTACCTACATACTAGGTGTCATGTAGGGTTCAACAAACCCCTCATATGTCAATTTATTTTGTTTTTGTAAGATTATTTTTTGAAAGACTATCAAACAAAAGTTATAAATTTTTGTCTTCTTGACGAAACCTTCTACAACTGGTACAACCATGCGAAAGGGACAAGACAATTTTTTTTGTAATTTTTGGACTTTTTAAAAATGTGTCAATCTTTGTTTCTCAAGCCACTTGGATCTAATGATGAGGTTTATTTTAGTCCATGATGTCATTTTCAAAATATTCTCACCAAAACCCTCATCACAAATAACCATAAAAAACTAAAGTTCCAACACAGAAATTAATAAACTCATGTCTACGAAAAAATACCACAAATATAAAACCCCAAAACCTGAAATCTTTAAGAAACTACCTGCGAAAAACTCTTGTACCTTTCAATGTCTTTATTCTTTCTTGCAATCCCTAGATTCAGGTAGACACAAAATCTACTCCAACAAGGGCTATACATCTCAAAACCATTTCTATAATACCAAACATTACAAAATTTCCAACCATACATGATAAATCTCTACATAATCCAAATACAAAAATCTATGTGAATAAGTATTCGAAATTCATATGCATAATAATAAATAAGATACCATCAATGATGACAAAAAATATTACCCTAGAAAAAATCGCAAGAGGAAGAAACCTAGCTTTCAAAAGCATCCATCACTGATGTATTTTTACATGATGAAAATGTTATAATACATTTTCAAAGGCTCCATGAACACTTGTGAAACAAAAACCCTCTACAAACATTCCATTTGAATAAACATGTAACTAGACATCCCATTTCATGCTTCAAATCCTCATAAATGCTAATAAGTGACGCTCCCAATCCGTTTGCCAAAATGTTCAACTCACCAACCTTAGACAACTACCTATGTGCCTTCTTTTATAGAACCAAAATCACACAAAACCATCAAGTGGTATTAGATAAAACCACGTGACTAATACCACGAGATTATAAAACCATTAATCCCTCATTTAATATTGATAATAATTTTTTTGAATATTATACACTTTTCTCATGTGAAAACCCACATTAAAAATTTATCAAATATTACATACAACACATAAAGTGGCCCCAAGAATGTTAATTCTATGTAATGCATGTATCCCTAGGTTCCTCACGTGCACAACATATACTAACAAATTAAACATTATAACATTATGCAAGGTGTATGACACCCCATTTCATAATAGCTCTTTTGTGATTTAAAAGGGGAAAAGAAAAGATAGGCCTATGAAATAAAAAAAGCTGAAAATGTACTGTTAAACATAATAAACAATAGAGAGAAATTTTTGCTCAATTTGTTTTTACAAAACTAACACACGAAAAGGTGTAATATTTAAAAAGAAATTATTGCAAAAATTTCAAGTAATAGTTCACCATATTGATATGTAAGACAAAGCTAGTAAGAAGCTAATAGATGAAAAAAAATCATTAAATTCAAATTTATATTATATAAAAATAATTTGGAACATCTAATAGATTAAATCATAGTCCCACAAAGACAAAAATGCCAAATTCAAAACTTGAATATAAAAAAATATTAAAAACTTGAAATAAAATTAAAAATAAAAATATAACACCTATATCTCTTTTGCTTCCATCTTATTTATACTTTTATTTTTAATTGTTTCCTTTGTATCCTATTTAGCAATGCATTTATCTATTAATTTTTATCTTTATCAATGCACCTCCCTCTCAATCTACCTATTTCCCCATATTTTGATGCCTATATTTATATATTCCCCTTTATATCCTAAGGATAAATACTCATATCTTCATAATTTTTTCATCCTTTTAGGCATCCATGCACCATATTCGCTAAACATATGTGTTCTAATTTTAATGTGCACCACCTTCTTGGGAAATACTATAATCACCTTTGAAGAAGTTAAAATTACACATTGTAGAATATAATATCTTTATTAAAGAGAAATTAAATAGAATAAAATCATAGCACGAATTTGTAACATCCTAAAATTGCACCCCTCACAATTTTCGACTGCATTTGGGTCTTCACCCTAGTGTTTGCACCGTTTGGCCTAATCAAAGACTTGGATATGCTCATGCACACCAAAAACACCTTCCAATTCAATGATGTACTCAAGGGTCACCTTGATCCTGCCCCAAAATAGGGCAGGACCAGGGCATGGCATCCTGGGACCCCTTAATTGGGGCCTATCTTGATCCCCTCCCTTGGACCTAACTCAAATTTGAAGTGGGAAAATCCCCCCCTATGTCGGCTCAAATTGGAAAATTAGTCAATTAATCCTACTGGTAAGCATATAAGAGGGATTTCCCCTCTCATTTGACAGATCATGAAAATTACATCAAGTGTACAAGCATTCAAGAGAAATTGATCATTTTCAGTCTCCCTTCAAGCTTTGGAGTAGCAATAGAGTCAAGGTTTCAAGCATTGAAGAGGAGATCATCATTATACTTCATGAAATCGTAATTCCATGTGGAGGCAAGAAAAACTTCACAAGGAGGTATAAGCATTTTATTTTCAAGCAATTCAACATCCCCTTGAAGAGGAGGATTTCTACTTTCACTCATTTCATCTACATTATTTCAACCACTTGGTTAATTCCAAAACCAGGGTTTGACCTGAAGGCAAACCCCTATTCCCAACACATTTCCCTTTCTTTCTGTGTGCAGGAAACAGGTGCATAGTTGTACTTCTAGAATTAAGCTTTCTTTGCAAGGTAAGCTCACCAAGATGGTGGATAGAAAAGTGGCCACATGCAAAAAAAATGAAATTTTCATAACCCGTGCATGTTCTGAAAATTCAAAAACGTGCTAGGCTTGGTAACACCAAGCCTAGCCAAAAAAAATTAAAAAAACAAAAAGTTCCTCAAAACCCATACAGGTTTTGAGTAACATTGTATTTTTTTATAACATGCGGGTTTTGGCCATTTTCAACGCCAAAACCCGTTGAACAGTAGCATAAGGAAGCCAAAAAAACACAGAAGCTGCGCAGGTTTGGTATCATTTTTTATTTTTCAGCATTAAGAGCAATTTTTAACAATGGCACCCTGTCAAACAGGTAATATTTGATTGGTTTGATTATTTTTGTTTGCATTTTAATTAAAGTATGGTTTTTTAATTGATTTAAGTTTTGTTTTTATTAATTTGATTTCAAATTCTACAAGCAATCCCCAAAAATGCAATAGACAACAAGGACCTCCTCCTGCACAAGCAACACAAGCAAACCCTGTAAACATTGTACATGAGCAACAAGAAAACCCTCAAGACGCTGCTCCACAACTGCAAAATCCTCAAAATGTTGCTCCTCAACAACTACCGGCACCCCTAAATGCTCCACATCCTCCATTAGATCGTGTGGATTGTGGATACCACACAAGAGCATCTCATCAATCGCCTTACACAAAATAGTGCCCAAATTTCTATATTGGTGAATAGGTTGAGGTCCTCTAGTCTTGAGCACCAGTCAACCCTTGCCACAATGCTAGAAACAATGGCCAATAGTGAAAATGAGGTATCTAGGGAGGTTACGAAATGGGGTTCGTGGAGGGATAGATGTCAAACATTTTATGCAGATGGGTTGTCATATGATCAAGTAAAAAAAAGGGCATACTTAAAGCTAACATATGTGCTCTTTTCACCGATCCTATTACCAGTAACAACTTACAACTAAATACAACTCAGTTTCCTATACATTGGTGTGTTCATGCTAGGTTGAAAGAAGCTTTTTTGGATAGGTGGTATATGGTCTTTGACCAATCACCTTATAATAATTGAGAGCTGCCTCTATATTTTTTGTGAAAGTTGTATTGTGAGTTTATCCTATGTGAGAAGCCAAATTACTTTGACATCCGACAATTTCAGGGTAGAGGGAGAGGCTCTGTGCAGGATAGACCTGGGGCCCATAGGGTGGTACAACCAAAACATCAAAGGCATACAACTCCTAAACCCATGGTTCATGTAACTGTTCCTATATCCTTGAAGGAGTCTATGGAGTTACAAACTCTTCAGGCAGCTGCATCATTGACTGATGTCATTGTTCAGCATGACAAACAGTTGATCAGAGTAGAGGATTTACTAGCACCTGCGACACCTCCTTCATTAGTGGCACCTCCTTCATCAGTGTCGCCTCATGCATAATTTGGCACGGGCTAGCCCATTCAGCATATGTGTGCCACTTGCCAGGGTGTATGTTCTAGTGTAGACACTAAAGTGGATGAGGATGGTTTGGCATCTCATTCATGTACATGTTTTGGGATCAGATGCCATGCTTCCACTACAGAGGATGTGGCCCTCACCGACGACCTGATGAGTATGGTGTTCCCTCGCTATTAGACATAGGTGTGTTTGATTTTGTTTATGACATGTTATCAATTAAGTGACTAAATATTATAAAATGAAATGAATTTTTATTTTTAGAACAATTTAAAGTGACATATAAATAAAATGCATTGCAGGGTGCAGCAGGTGGTGGGAGTACACCACATACTTTTTACTTGAATCCACGGTCATGAGTAGTTTCACCACTGGAGGTAAAGATTTGTAAATTTGTTGAAAATATAATAATACATTGGTTTCAAAATATCTTTTGTTAATATATATGTATCATTACTTGGTGTTTTATAGGGCTTATTAGGGGCCGAGATGTCCCAACTTGATGATATCACGCTTTTGACCATTCACTTTGGCCTAGATAGCTATGTGGTACCATTTGGGTATATATATGTTTGACTTAGGTGATATATTAAATACATGCTCTTTTCCCTTATGTTAATTCTTTTTTGTTAGTTTACCCCACCTTCCTCGAGGACATATCATGTGAAAAAGCCATCCTCTAGCACTTCGAGGCAGAAAAAGATACCCTCCAGGATACCCAAACGACGGAAGCTAATTCAGTACAATTTAAATTCATTTGTTGAAATGTATTATGATTAAACATTATATGTAGATATTGATAAATGCACTTAATTTATTTGTTCTGTATACAAAAACAAATGGGGTTTACGGAATTAATGAATGCATCTAATGTCGATGAGGCTCAATAGAAGGAAGAGGTGATGTCTTCATATTCACTTTGGATTGAATTCTTGCTTGATCGAAATAAATAAATCATTTTATGTCTATATCATATGTTATCATTTTTCATACAAGAAATGGTAATAGTTGCATCAGATTTGACTATGCCTCCTAAGGTTACAAGAGAACTATACGAGGCTTTGGTGTGCATTTGTTCTACATATGTTAAAATTTTTTGTTCTATCTAGTTTCTCAACAACTTTGGGTTATTATCTTGTATAATTGTCTTTAACCTATTACAACCCCCTTCCAAACTTCCTACTGATGTTCTACCATTCCATTTCATTAGAAGTCCTACATGTATAATATGGGATCCAACACAACAAAGGCAAAAGGTATGTCTGTCTTAGATCAACTCCTTTTCACTAAGTGCACAGTGGAGTTGTTTTGTTAACTCCTTTTGGATCACTTACCATGTATATAGGAAATGATCGTAATTGATTCATTTGTGACTTTGCCTCCTACGACCATAGAACATCCATCTGAGGCTCGAGTATTCTTTAGTTTTTTAGTCTATTTATTTTTAGTTATTATGTGCTATTTGACATATATGTTATTAACTTGTATTAATGTTGTTTTACTAGTTACAACCCCCTTCAGGACTTCCCACGGATCCTTAGCCTCATCCAATTGTAGAAGACAAAGATGATGTAATCAACATTTCAACTTAAAACAATTTAGAGTTTAGTATTTAGTTATTTTGATGTTATATTGAGAAAATATATCTGATTAGACATTTGAATTGTCCTTGTGTAACCACCTGTAGAGCCATGTATTGCTTCAAAGAGGCTCAATTTTGTTGATCCGCCAAAATCATAAATACAGATAGAGGCATATAGTTGTAGTTCTGGTCATTGAAGGACCAGTTTGTTTTATATATTTTACATTTGTATATGTATATATAGACTTGGACAGACATGGCACATGACACATTTTTGTAACTATTATTGATTTGGCATCTATGCCATTTTTTGATATGTACACGATTATTGTTCATTTTGATATATATGAAACTTGACATTTCATCCAATTTGTTCATTGATATATATGAAAGTTGATATATGATCCATTTTGATATATATAAAACTTGATATTCTTGAAACTTAGTTATTTGCTATTTAAATGTGATCAAACTTGTTCATTGTGTATATGTTCATCGAATTTGTTCATTACATTAACTCATATGGTGTATACTTTTTAACTAGGTTTCTGGTGCAGGAGCACCTAGGACTTAGGCTAGTAGTTTTCTCAATTTTGGCGTGTACTAACCCTAGACATGTTAGGTAGTGAATAAGGACTCTAGGAGGGTCCAAGAGTGAGTGTGATGAGTGAAATGTAGTCCTGGTAGAGTTAGTTTCTTCCTAGGTTTGCATTTTGTGCATAAATAGTGGTTTGAGTAGGTAGTTGACCTTCTTGATGGTCAAAAGTGTCAAAAACTGGTATAGGCATTAGGGAGGGTTAAATTAGTCTTAGAAATGTTTTAAAAGTCATGTGTGATGACTTAGAATAGGCCTCATAGGTTGAGAAGGCCAAAAAGTGAAAATGTGCAAAGTTGCAAAAAGTTGTCATGACAACTTTTGTCCTAAATTGGTTAGCGATGGAGTTAGGGATTTTCCAACACCCTGGGATGACTCCACACGTGGGAAATACTATAAGAACCCTCTCTTTCATGGTCACCAAGGTTGGAGCTATTGTTTTGTAAGATCAACAATCTGAAACTACTTATTTTCAGACTAGTTGGTAGCATTTTGGCTTGTTTTGTTCATTTTTGTAAATGCAAATGGATTGAATCCATTGATCCAATAATGGATTGAGTTTATTTGGTGTGTTATAGAGTTTTTAGATCCATTTCAAGCTTTGTAGATAGTTTGTATTAGTGTTTTCTTGTTTTAGTTTGCAAACAACCAGTTTTGGCTTGTATATAGCAGTTTTATGTAAAATGGTTGCCCCATGAATTCCACACGTGCTACCATAATGGCCTATTGGAACATGGAGGGAAATTAATTTTATACTGTACATATATAGGGATAAGTTCTGGATTTGACATTTGATATGACTGTCACCTTGTTCTAGGCGAGTCCAGGAGCAACCCAACTAGAGGAGATAGGGTGAAATTGAAGTGCAAAGTGTAGGGGTGAATGCCAAACAACCATCTAAGATTTTGGATGGGTCCATGAAGTTAGTACAGAGTTTCCAATACAAGGGGAAGCCTTGAAAAATTCATTTGTTTCCCAAACACCAACTTGACCAGTCACTGTCGGCTAGAAGGCCTAGAAACCCTAAAAAAACCCTCATTTTGGGGTTAGAATATTGAATGGTGGGATAAGGAGACAAAACCACAAAAATAACTTGAGGTTAGATGAGTCATTGAAGAAAATCCAAACTTGATATGTGGTATTTTGGACCTTTTTCCTCCAAGCCCTAGAAAACCGGATTTTGGAGGCCTAATTGGGGCTCTTCCCTTGTAGCCCTTTTCTAGGCAAAATGGTGAAATGGATAAGGAGGGAAAAGAAAGAAAACATTTAAAGGACCCAAAAGGCATTAAAAACATGTTATTATCCACCTCCAAACCTCTATATCAACTCATAACAGTAGGAGGTCAATTTGACAAGTTGAAGCCAAGACAACCATGATGAGCACATGGGAAGCATTGTGAATTGGTAGGGTTCCTAGCTAAAAAGCTTGAAGCAAACACCTTGGAATGGTTAAGAAGCAATCCCTAGAAGAGATTGAGAAGGACTCAGAGGTCTAGAGTGCAATTAGTCCTAGAGATTTGGTGGAATTGAGCAACACCAACTAGGTGAAGTGTTAGAAAACTAGGTGAACCCCATCAAATTGATATCAGAGCCTATAAGATTTGGGCTAGGTGAGTAGATGTCCTCAGAGGAATCTGTAGGAGATAAAAACATGGTGACCAATGCAGAGTTGGAAAAGAAAGTGGAAGATTAGGAGGAGGAAAATAGACTCCTGAAGGAGAAGTTGCTAGAATTGGAGAGTAACCTTGGTGAGGTAGAAACCAAGGAAGATGAAGTGTTGGTAAAGGTAGAAGGAGTAGAAGGGAAGGGTAAGGAAGTGTCAAAGATAGACAAAGCACCTGAACCTGATCCTATCCTAGAACAAGAACCTTTCCTAAAGGCATTGAAGGCCTTGAGTGGTAAATCACTGGAAGGATTGCCATTGTTCACTGGTAAGATGGAGGTAGAAGTGGTCCTAGAATGGATAGAAGGAATGGAGAACTATTTTGAATGTGAAGGCATAACTGAAGCCCAAAGAGTCAAAGTAGCCAAGTCAAGGATGAGAGGACCTTCTCTCACATGGCGGAAATTTGTGCAAGATGAGAGGAAGAAAATGGGTAAAGCACCCATCTCTTCTTGGAAAGGGATGTTAGTCAAAATCAAAGAAGTCTATCTCCTTGATTACTATGAAGTGCAAATTCATAGGAAGAGGAAAAAATTAAGACAAAAAGACCTTGATGTCAATAGCTATACGAAAGAGTTTCACAAAATTAGCCTTATATCTCATACGGTGGAAGAAGAGAATCCCAAGGTTTGTAAGTACCTAAATGGTCTACGATGGAACATCCAAGAAGAAATTAGTCTAATGAGCCCAAAAATAGTCCATCAAACCTATCAACTTGCCCTTAAGGTGGAGGAAAAGCTGAAAAGAAGACATGACTCAAGCAGCAATAGGGGCAGAGGTAGAGGAAAAGACAACAGAGGCCATAGGGGAGACTTTGGAGGAAGAAGTTCTGAACAAAGAACATAAGGTGAGTCTAAACTCACTGAGCAGCAAGAGAGTGGCACTAATCGAGGAGGATTCAATATAGGAAGGGGGTACAACGGTGGTTTTAGAGGAAGATCTAGTGGCCAAGGTAGAGGTTCCTCATATTTTGCAACAATTAAGGGTTACCATTGCAACCAACTTGGTCATCCAGCATATAGGTGTCCAAAGAAGGGATCATCATCACATGGTAGTGAAAGAAGAGTGAACTATCTTCAAGAAGAGTCTTCAAGCAGCAAGACTTCAGAGGTTGCCTTAGAGTCAAAGGTAGGTGAAAACTTGATGATAAGGAGAACTTTCATCAAAGAACCGGTCAGAGAAGAGCCAAGCCAAAGAAGGTTCTTATTTAGGATAAAATGCAAGATTATGGATAAAGTTTGAAAAGTGATCATTGATTCAGGGTCAACAGACAACATTATGTCAGAAGAGGGAGTGAGTAAGCTCAAATTGCAAAGGATACCTCACAACAATCCTTATAGAGTCACTTGGTTGAACAAAGGCCAACATGTCCTAGTCAATGAGCAAGCATGGGTGGATTTTACCATTGGGAGGTATAAGGAAAAGGTGTTATGTGATGTCCTACCCATGGATGCATGCCATCTTCCATTAGGAAGACCATGGAAATTTGATAGACAGTTCATGATGGAGCCAAGAATGCATACTCATTCAAGAAAGATGGAGTCACATACAAGATTAAGTCTATCCTAGAGGAAGGTGAAAAGAGGGCAGAAGGTCTTAATGTTCTTTTGGTGAGTGAAAAATATTTCTTGAAGACACTTGAGGAAGTTGAAGGTATAGGGTTTGCACTAGTAATGAAGCCCAAAGAGGAAGACAAGAAAGAGCATCCAGATTTGCCAATAGAGGTGTAAGATTTGATAAAGAAATTCAAAAGCATAGTAAGTAATGGACAACCATCCCCCTTACCTCCTAAAAGAACCATAAGCCATCAAATAGACTTCATTCCCGGAGCATCCTTACCTAATAAGGCATCTTATAAAATGACTCCCCAACAAAATGTTGAGATTGCCAAGCAAATCCAAGAGCTCTTAGACCAAGGCCTAATTAGGAAAAGCATTAGCCCTTGTGTTGTCCCTACCATGTTAGCCCCAAAGAAAGGTGGTACTTGGAGATTGTGTACTGATTTCAGAGCTATAAATAGGATCACCATCAGATATAGGTTCCCAATTCCTAGAATAGAAGACCTAATGGATTGTTTAGGGGAAGCCAAGTACTTTACCAAGATTGACCTTAAAAGTGGATATCACCAAATTAGGATTAAGGAGGGTGATGAATGGAAAACTGCCTTTAAGACTACAGAGGATCTCTATGAGTGGCTTGTAATGCCATTTGGCTTATCCAATGCTCCAAGCACCTTCATGAGACTCATGAATGAGGTGATGAAGGACTTCATAGGTAAATTTGTGGTGGTATACCTAGATGATATTCTCATTTTCAGTAAAGATAGGGCAGATCATATGAATCATTTGCAAGATGTATTACAAAGATTATATGATGAAAAGATAACCATGAACTTGGATAAGTGTGAATTTGTTAAGAAAGAGTTGGTTTACCTTGGGTTTGTGTTGTCTCAAGGAAACCTCAAGATGGATCCTAGCAAGGTTGAAGACATTGTAAATTGGCCTACTCCTAAGTCAGCAATAGAGGTGAGAAGCTTCCATGGACTAGCTGAGTACTACAGGAAGTTCATTAGGCAATTCAGTGCTATATGTGCACCAATGTTAGACACCATTAGAGGTGGAATAAAGACAAAGTTTCAGTGGGGTGAACAAGCAAACAAATATTTTGAAACCTTGAAGGAGAAGATAGCTACTCAAGCGGTGCTAGTGTTGCCTAGTTTTGAGAAACTTTTCATAGTGGAATGTGATGCAAGCAATGTTGTAGTAGGTGTTGTCCTAAGCCAAGAAGAAAGACCAGTAGCCTTCCATAGTGAGAAGCTAAGCTATGCCAAGAGGAAATACTCATCTTATGATCTTGAGTTATTTGCTTTAGTGTAGGCTTTGAGGAAGTGGAGACACTATCTCCTTCCTAAGGAATTTGTAGTCTATACAGACAACCAAGCATTGAGTTTCCTAAACTCACAAGACAAACTCAGTCATAAACACATGAAATGGGTGGAGTACATGTAGGCTTACACATTCACAATTAAGCACAAGAAAGGACAGTTAAATTGGGTTGCTGATGCATTAAGTAAGAGACTTTTGACAGCCCAAGAAATCCAATTGAGAAGCATACGTGTTGGCAATTTTAGAGACTTATACCCGGAGGATGAAGGCTTCTCAAATGCCTACAAGGTGTGTAAGGAGTATCAAAATCACTTCCATAGTGAGTATTCTAATTTTACTTTGAAAAATGGACTATTGTTTAGAGGTGGGCAGCTTTGTGTGCCTAAAGGCTCAATAAGAGAAAACCTCATTCAAGAGAAGCATAATGGCAGCCTTAGTGGACATTTTGGAGTCAATAAGAATCAAGAGTTGGTTTAGAGGTATTACTATTGGCCAAGGATGAATCAAGATGTGAAAAATTATGTGGAGAGTTGCATAGTTTGCCAAAAGGCCAAGGGTACTTCTTCAAATGTTGGTTTATACCAACCTCTTCACATCCCAAATAGACCTTGGGAGTGCATTAGTATAGACTTTGTAGTAGGTTTACCAAGGACAAAGCAGCGATTTGACAACATTTATGTCATTGTGGATAGATTTAGCAAAATGGCTCACTTTGTGCCTTGCAAGACTACTCATGATGCATGCCAAATAGCTCATTTGTTCTTCAAAGAGGTAGTAAGGATACATGGTTTACCCATGAGCATTATTTTAGATAGGGACTCAAAGTTCATGAGTCATTTTTGGAAGACACTTTGGAAAAATATTGGTACCAACCTCTCTTTTGGATCAGCCTGCCATCCTTAAACAGATGGGTAGACCGAAGTGGCGAATAGAAGCTTGGTAAACTTATTAAGGTGTCTTACTAAAGAGTATGGTAAGACATGGGATCAAGTACTCTCACAAGCTGAATATGCATATAATGACACCATGAATAGGACTACCGGCAAGATCCCTTTTGAAGTGGTCTATGGTGTGCACCCAAGAGGTATTTTGGAGTTGAGAGACTTAGGTAGTGCAGCAGAAAGAAGTAGATATGCAAAAGAATTTGCTCAGTCAATGAAGGAGGTACATGAATCAGTCAATCACACATTGATGGAAAACACAAGCAAACTTAAACAAAAAGTTGATGAAAGAAGGAAGAACCTCCAATTTAAAGTGGGATATCTTGTCATGGTGCACCTAAACAAAGCAAGGCTACAGCAAGGAGTACCTAACAAGTTGCAAATGAGAAGTCTAGGTCCATGTGCCATTCTAGCCAAGTATGGAGGAAATGCATACAAGGTGGACCTACCTAGTGACATAGGATTGTCACCGGTTTTCAATATAGCAGACTTAGTTGCATACAAGGGATCAATTCAAGGTTCTGATTACAATCACTTAGAGGTATCAGATGATGTGAACAACCTTCAACTACCAGCCAAACCAATTCCAAAGGCCGAGAAGGTGTTGAGTTCAAGGATCGCCAAGAAGACAAGGCATCAAACCTATTGGGAACACCTGCTCAAATGGTAGGGTATGGATGATGCTGAAGCTACATGGGTGCTTGAGACAAAGTTTAAGAAGATAGGCATTGATCCAAATCTGGTTCCCAAGGAGGTGACATGATTTTATTTGGGGTTCACCTAGTTTGCTAACACTTCACCTAGTTGGTGTTGCTCAATTCCACCAACTCTCAAGGCCTAATTGCACTCTAGACCTCCAATTCCTTCTCAATCTCTTCTAGGGATTTATTCTTAACCATTCCAAGGTGTTTTCTTCAATTTTTTTAGCTAGGAACCCTACCAATTCACAATGCTTCCCATGTGCTCATCATGGTTGTCTTGGCTTCAACTTGTCAAATTGAACTCCTATTGTTATGAGTTGATGTAAAGGTGTGGAGGTGGCTACTAACATGTTTTTAATTCCTTTTGGTTCCTTTAAAGGTTTTCTTTCTTTTCCCTCCTCAC
Organism: Cryptomeria japonica; assembly: GCF_030272615.1. Classification (NCBI taxonomy): domain Eukaryota; kingdom Viridiplantae; phylum Streptophyta; class Pinopsida; order Cupressales; family Cupressaceae; genus Cryptomeria; species Cryptomeria japonica. The sequence continues at coordinate 107,739,340 of NC_081405.1, read as the reverse complement.
CGATTTCACCATTTTGCCTAGAAAAGGGCTACAAGGAAAGAGCCCCAATTAGGCCTCCAAAATCCGGTTTTCTAGGGCTTGGAAGAAAATGGTCCAAAATACCCCAAATAAAGTTTGGATTTTATTCAATGAATCATCTAACCTCAAGTTATTTTTGTGTTTTTGGCTCCTTATCCCACTGTTCAACATTCTAACCCCAAAATGAGGGTTTTGAAGGGTTTGTAGGCCTTCTAGCCGACAATGACTAGTCAAGTTGGTGTTTGGGCAACAAATGAATTTTTCAAGGCTTCCCCTTTCATTGGAAACTCTGTACTAACTTCATGGACCCCTCCAAAATCTTAGATGGTGGTTTGGCATTCACCCCTGCACTTTGCACTTCAATTTCACCCTGTCTCCTCTAGCCAGGTTGCTCCTGGACTCGCCTAGAACAAGGTGACAGTCATATCAAATGTCATCTCCAGCACTTGTCCCTTCATATGTACACTGTACAAGTTGTTTCCCTACATGTCCCAATAGGCCGTGATGGTAGCACGTGTGGAATTCATGGGGCAACCATTTTACATAAAACTGCTATATGCAAGCTAAAACTGGTTGTTTGCAAACTAAAATAAGAAAACACTAATACAAGCTATCTACAAAGCTTGAAATGGAGCTAAAAAATCTATAAAACACAAAATAAACTCAATCCATTACTGGATCAATGAATTCAATCCATTTGCATTTACAAAAATGAACAAAACAAGCCAAAATGTTGCCAACTAGTCTGAAAATGAGTAGTTTCAGATTGTTGATCTTACAAAACAATAGCTCCAACCTTGGTAACCATGAAAGAGAGGGTTCTTATATTATTCCCCATCTTTTTAGTCATCCTATGGCATTGGACAATCCCTAACTCCATCGCTAACCAATTTAGGACAAAAGTTGTCATGACAACTTTTTGCAACTTTGCACTTTTTCACTTTTTGGCCTTCTCAACCTATGAGGCCTATTCTAAGTCACACATGACTTTTAAAACATGTCTAAGACTAATTTAAGCCTCCCTAATTCCTATACCAAGTTTTGACACTTTTGACCATGAAGAAGGTCAACTACCTATTCAAACCACTATTTATGCACAAAATGCAAACCTAGGAAGAAACTAACTCTACTAGGCCTACATTTCACTCATCACACTCACTCCTGGACCCTCTTGGAGTCCTTATTCACTACCTGACTTGGCTAGGGTTAGTACAAGACAAAATTGAGAATAATACTAGCCTAAGTCCTAGGTGCTCGTGCACCAGTTTCTCATATTGTGTATACCCACGTACCCAAGTACCGAGACTGGTAATGCTCACATTGTGTATACTTTTAAACTAGTTGCTCATATTGTCTATACACACGTACACGTACCCAAGTACCAACACTAATATTGTGGCATTTATGGATGAGTCATTTGAACCTATGGGGTCATGTTGTCATTGCCTAAAAAATCCTCTCTCAGTTTTAGACAAGTCCATTCCGTTTGCTTGTGGTCAGATTTTTTTTGTCACATCAAAAACCATCAGTGAAAGTGGCAAAATAGTGCATCCTTCATTCTTCTCATCATGGGAATGAACCATCAGTGTGAGCGCATCCAGGTGGTGAGGTTTACGCTAGGTGTTCCCTTGTCTCACTCCTCAATATGTTTGATCATTCCGAGCCACACGCTTTCCATTGAGCGCTCAAAATGGAAAAAAAGGTCAAAATTTGATGTCACGTAACTTGGAGACCATGGCACTTATGGATGAGTCATTTAAACCTACAGGGTCATTTTTTTTCTGCCTAAAAATCCTCTCTCGATTTTAGACAAATCGATTCCATTTTCTTGTGGTGAGATTTTTTCTGTCACATCAAAAACCATAAAAAATCGTTAATGAAAGGTGGCAAAATATTACATCTTTCATTCTGCTCATCGTGGGAACAAACCGTTAGCACGAGCATGGCTAGGTGGCTAGGTTAATACTAGGTGTGCCCTTTTCTTTCTCCCCAAGATGTCCGATCATTCCGAGCCACCTTGTAGTGATGGTTTCCCTTGAGCACTCAAAGTGGAAAAAATGATCAAACTTTGACGTCGCGTAACTCGAAGATCGTGGCACTTATAGACAAGCAGTTCAAACCTATGAGGTCATGTTGTTGCTTCCTAAAAAATCCTCTCTTGATTTCAGACAACTCGATTCCATTTGCTTGTGTTGAGATTTTTTTGTCACATAAAAAACCGTCAAAAACCATTAGTGAAAGGTGGAAAAATAGTGCATGTTTCGTTCTGCTTGTTCTAGGAATGAACCATCAACACGAGCACATCTAGATGGTCGGGTTTACACTAGGTGTTCCCTTGTCTCTCTCCCCAAGACATCTGATCATTCCAAGCCATCTCGTAGTGACGCTTTCCCTTGAGCGCTCAAAGTGGAAAAAAGGGTCAAACTTTGACATCGCATTACTTGGAGACAATGACACTTATGAATGAGCCGTTTGAACCTACAGGGTCGTATTGTTTTTGCCTAAAAAAGGCTCTCTTGATTTCTAACAACTCAATTCCATTTTCTTGTGGTGAAATTTTTTTGGTCACATCAAAAACCATGAAAAATCATTAGTGAAAGGTGACAAAATAGTGCATCTTTCATTCTGCTCATCATGGGAACAAACCTTCAGCGCAAGCATGTTTGGGTGGTCAGGTTTATGCTAGGTGTTATCTTGTCTCACTCCCCAAGACGTCTGATCATTCCGAGCCACCTCGCGACGCTTTTCCTTGAGCTCTCAGTGGAAAAAATGGTCAAAGTTTGATGTCACGTAACTTGGAGACCATGGCACTTATGGATGAGTTGTTTACACCTACGGGGTTATTTTGTTTTTGCCTAAAAAAATCTCTCTCCATTTCAGACAACTCGATTCCATTTTCTTATGGTGAGATTTTTTTGTCACAGAAAAAAACATCAAAAATTGCAGCGAAAGTTGGCAACATAGTGCATCTTTCATTTTGCTCATTGTGGGAACGAACCATCAGCATGAGTGCGTTCAGGTGGCTGGGTTTACACTAAGTGTGCCCTTTTCTCACTCCCCAAGATGTTTGATCATTCTGAGCCACCTCATAGCGATGCTTTCCCTTGAGCGCTCAAAGTGGAAAAAACAGTCAAACTTTGACGTCGCATAACTCTAAGACTGTGGCACTTATGGACAAGAAAGACATTTGAATCTATAGGGCCATGTAGTTGCTGCCTAAAAAACCTCTCTTGGTTTCGGACAACTCGATTCCGTTTTCTTGTGGTGAGATTTTTTTTGTCACATAAAAAATAGTCAGTGAAAGGTGGCAACATAGTGCATCTTTCGTTCTGCTCATCGTGGGAACAAACCGTCAGTGTGAGCATGTCCAGTTGGCTGGGTTTGTGCTAGGTGTGCTCTTGTTTTTCTCCCCAAGTTGTCCAATCATTCTGAGGCACCTCGTAGCGACACTTTCCCTTGAGTGCTCAAAGTGGAAAAAATGGTCAAACTTTGACGTCGTGCAACTCTTAGCCTAAACTCTTACAACTTTAACCAAGGATAATAAATGGTCTAATATGACCTTGTAAGACCTTATTAAATTAAAAGTAACCTTATGACCTTTTGTACAACTTTTGTGTAACAATGACAATTTTCACTTTTGACAACCTTATGACCTTTTGTACAACTTTTGTGTAACAATGACAATTTTCACTTTTGACAACCTTATGACCTTTAATCCAGCAAAATTGGTCAAAATAGATGTAAAAAAATATTACATCATGTTTGACATCAAAATAGACCACTTAGACACCTTAAGCACATTTTGACAACTTATTACAATTTTTTACAATTTTTTACAATTTTTTACAATTTTGACATTAAGAGCAACCTAGGACTAAACATGACAAATATTATAAATGTATTTATAATCAAATGGTATAAATTTATAACCAAATGGTACAAATTTGGGCTCTCAAAATTTCCAATTCAGCCCCATGGACACTTATATATATAAAATTTGGCATCTAATATAAATGATCAAGCTCATTACGGTTTATATATACAAAATTTTGCATCTAAATATGCAAATTACAACTCGTTGTTGTTTTTTTATACAAAATTTAGCATCTAGATATGCACATTACAACTCATTGTTATTTTTTATACAAAATTTAGCATCTAGATATGTACATTACAACTCATTGATGTTTTTATATAAAAAATTTGGCATCTACATATGCACATTACAACTCATATGCATATTATAGCTCATATCCATGTAGAGAACATCCAAAAAATCAAAGTTACAACATTTTGCAAAAGATATATACAAAATTGTCAAAAATATTCTACCATATTGTAGAATTATTCTTCTAGATGGCCCAAAATCAATTAAGGGAACCTTCTAGATCAGCTCTAACCCTTAGTGTCTCAAGTATTGCCTCATGGTCAGATTCATGAACTTTACACAAATCCTTGTTAATACATCTACCATGATATTTAATCAAATGAATATTTGTTGCAACAAGAAGGTTTGAGTAATGAAGAATATGTCTAGGTGTCTTAAAGTCCTCAAACAACTATGCATTAGAATTTTTGATAGGGTACCTGCATTTTATAGAAGGATAAGTTAATGCCAAAATCAATACAATGGCTAATAAATAAATGAGTTTAAGAGGTCTCAATACAACTCGACACAACAAAGATACCTTCTAAGTCATGTCCCTATCACAACAATGGATCCTATTGGGTACTCAATACCCTCTCCATCAACCATTATAGAAGTTTCTTTTTGGCTTCAATACAACGACACAAAAAGTAATTTGTTCCTTCTTTGTTCTTCTCATCCGCAATAACTGCATATACATGGCTTGCATTTAGTGGAAGGATATAAGTTAATACCAAAATCAACATAAGTTAATACTAATAAATTGAGCTTAAAATTAATTTTACCCAGGTAAGAAATTGCAACCCTTTACCTGGTTCAACTATGTCTAATACATGGTCAAAATCCATTGATGCTTCAATCTGGTTCATTTGTAGTGCTCTAGGAAGTTGATATGTATCTAGGGTTTGCAAAGGTCTACAAGACCATTGGCCAACCCACTCTTTTGATCATGTGCATGCATCCTAGATTGTAGAGTGGTAATACATAGATTGTACTTCATTTTGTGTCTTTAGTGTATAATTCTCAGCAAAATCAACGATAGAGACAATAGTGTCGAGGGGGAAAGTGTCCTTACACAACTTTAATTTCTCATCTAACCACCTAGCTCTATGTGTGTGATCTATGTACTCATACACTAGTTTCTCTTGAAACATCTTCATAAAATCAACTATGCATATATCCCTTTTCACTAACTCACACCTCTTTAATTATTTTCCATCTTTAACACCATATGTAATTGACTTATTTTTTCCAATAGAAACTAGTTCCTTACCAATTTCATGTGTGCTATCCAAATGTAGGAATCTATGCAACTGTTGCAAACTACCACATGTAGAACAAAAACTTGTCAAATGCATCATCTTATAGTAAATGCACCTGTCATCTTGTCTGCATAGCACACTTGAAATAAATTCTCTCGGTGATTTAGGAGGTGCTTGCAGACTACATTCCTGCAAAACATTGTTAGTGTGCAAAGTAAAACATATATAGTGATAAATATCATAATTCATGTAAAATTAAACATAAAATGGTTTTGTCATCTCAAAAAATCTTTGACTAATTTTAATCTGAGGAAAGCTTCAAAGAAACCTTTCAATAAATTATGTTTGAGTCATATCTAAATAATGTTTTGGATGTGGCTCATGATTTCTAATTTCAATTCGCCTTCTAACAACAACTCTTTGGTTGGGTAGAACCCTTGTGTTGTCATCCCAAAATTTCTCAATTACCATTCTTAGTGCATAAACAACAACCTTGTTATAACAAGAGATTGAAAAGCAAAGCATATAGATGTTATAACAAGATATTGCAAAGAATTGTGGCGAGTGCTAATGTCAAAGTAGATGAGCTAAACATAAGTCAAATCAGAATTTATGAGAAGGAACTGACAATGGAAATGATTATATCTAAACTGGTAGCACCTTTACTGGAACAGAGCATTGAACCAGTTACTCTGGCAGTATCAGATAATTCTACGGTAATTGAAGAACAAGGAAGAGGAACAAAGAGTCAGATGACTCCTAGGTATGTGAGATTGAAGCATTCAGAAGATCGGATCATTGGGGATAAGAGAAATGGAGTGATGAAAAGAAGAATACTTGGAACTAATGAGGTCTGTTTAATTTCACAAGTTGAACCGGTATCGATAATTGAGGCATGCAAAGATGAATATTGGTTGAAAGCTATGGCAAAAGAATTAGATCAAATTAGGAAAAACAACACATGGACTTTGGTTCCCCGGCCTAAAAATAAAATTGTTATTTGAACTAAATGGGTTTTTAGGAATAAATTGAATGAGAATGATCAAGTTATAAGAAATAAGGCTAGATTGGTTTGTAAAGGATATTCTCATAAGGAAGGAATTGATTATGGAGAGACTTTTGCACCTGTAGCTAGGATTGAAGCTGTAAGATTATTTATTGCCTATGCTGCTTATAAAAACTACAAGGTTTATCAAATGGATGTTAAATATGCATTTTTGAATGGGGGTCTTGATGAGGAAGTTTATATTGAGCAACCTGACGGTTTTTCAAGATCATATGATATAAAAATGGTTTGTAGGTTAAGGAAAGCTTTATATGGATTGAAACAAGCACCTAGAGCTTGGTATGCAAGGTTGGATAAATATCTTTTGAAGCTTGGTTTTACTAAGGGTAGTGCTGACACTAATTTATACTATAAGATCACTGATGATGATATGCTAATTATTGAAGTATTTGTTGATGAGATTATTTTTGGAGGTGAAGATAAGTTATGCATAGAAGTTCCTAAGAATATGGAGAAAGAATTTGAGATGTCTATGATTGGAGAGATGAATTTTTTCTAAGGTTTGCAGATTACTCAAACTAACAAAGGCATTTTTATCTGTCAAACTAAGTATGCTAAGGAATTGTTGAAGAAATATTCTATGGGAGATTCTAAACCGGTAAGTACTCCTATAGTTACAAGTGAGAAATTGACAAGAAAAGATTTTTCTGTATTGGTAAATCGTACAAGATAAAAATCTATGATTGGAGGTCAGGTTTATTTGACTCAGACTAGGCCTGACATCATCAATGTTATTTGTATTGTTTCAAGATTTCAGAGTGATCCTACAGAAAATCATGGAGTGCGGTGAAAAGGATTTTTAGATACTTGCAAGGTACATCAAAATATGGTTTGTGGTACCCTAAGGAAGATAAATTTACTTTATGTGCATATACAGATGCTGATTGGACTGGAGATGTTGATGACTGGAAAATTACTTTTGGTGGAGCTTTCTTTCTTGGAAAGAAGTTGGTTTCATGGATCAACAAGAAACAGTCATGTACTTCTTTATCTACAACTGAAGCTGAGTATGTTGTTGTTGCTACTAACTATACATAGGTTTTATGGATGACACAAATGTTGAAGGATATAAAGGTGGATTATGATGCACCAGTAGTTATTCACTGTGATAACTCTGTTGCTATTGATATATCAAAGAATCAAGTATTTCATTCTAATACAAAACACATATCTATCAAGTATAACTTTTTGAAGAAAAATGTGGAAGCAAATAAAGTTAGACTGGTTTATGTGAACACTAAAGAGAAGATTGCAGATATTTTCACTAAACCTTTGCCCAAGGAATCATTTGAGTATCTGAGAGATGGATTGGGAGTTTTTGCCCTTCCAGTAGAGACTTGATTGATGTGGTTTGGCATCAGTTTGATATGCATTATCAAAGATACTATTCATTTTGGCACTGATGTGGGGATGCTACTGCTTAGGGTGAGTAGTCAGCTTTGTGATTTAGTGGTTTATGTTTTTGCTTTGATATTTTTGTCATATTTCGGGTATTAATGTCAAAGGGGGAGATATTGATGTGAAAAAGACAAAGAAAGAAAAAGAAAAAGTCAAAGGGGGAGAGATATGAATAAGAAAAGTAAAGGGGAAAGATATTGATAGAGATATTCAGAGCTGTATGTCGGAGATTGTTGGTTGTCTTCCATTGGGGGAGACTTGTTTGGCATTTCTTGGTACTTAGATATTTTTCACATCTAGTGTTGTTGTAGCGTCCTAAAATTGACAACAACATCTATACCTTCGCATATAAGGATACAAACATCCTTACAACAAGGTATTAGTACTTGTTTTACATTACATTTACAGCATTTCTCATTTCTTGGTTAATTCCAAAACCGGGGTTTGACCTAAGGGCAAACCCCTAATCCCTAACCCCCCAATCGTCTTCGCTTTTCTGTGTGTAGGTTGCAGGTACGTAGCTGAAATTGAAGATCTGGAATCCTTGTGCAGAGACGAACAGATCCCCCTTCGTTTCGCGGATTTTTCGGAGGACCGTGTGCACGCCGGGCACCATCGTCCCGTCAACTTTTGCTCAAATTTGCAGGACAGTGCCATCTCGACATTTTACAGCTAATTCCAGGTCCGCAGCTTCATCCTATATCCCTATCCCAGTTTATAAGCGAATCTTTCTCACTTTCTATGCATTCCTAGCTTAATTCTTCTATCAACATTCTTTACAAAAGAGGGTAGCCTTGCTGTCTTAACCCTTGAAACTCATTTAGCATCCAATCTTGCATTGTGTGGGATTGGATCTTGTGGGTTTCAACCCCTCTTTTGAATGTAAAGTCTCCCAAGTGAAAACCATCAACCCTAGTGACTCTCCCTTCTCTCTCCTCGGAGTTGGGGAGGAGAGAACGACTAGGGTTCGATTATTTTCTGCTTTACATTTTGGTGAACCTGACGTGAAACATCCTTTCTGATTATTCATAGTTAGATCTGAAAATTGGATTCCTTGATTACATTTCCATGTTTGATCTTTTGCAAAATTTTAGAGGTTAATTGCATAAAGAACCTAAATTTTCTTTTTAAGTAATTAAACTTGTGAAATGTTTAATTGTTAAATGCTTGTTTCAGATCTGCCCTTCTATTACAAATTGTCAATTCATATTTGTGCATTAATTTTGAAAATTAAGTGGTTAAGTGTCAAAACCCTAATTTTTGAAACCCTCTTGATTCAACCTTTGTCCGACAATTTCACTGATCAAAACATTTCCAAATCAGCTGTAACTTTGGATTCCGCAATAAAATCATAATATCTTTCATCCCTGAAAATTTGGAAAAAAGTTGCGAGGACCGTGTGCACTCCGAGCGCCATCGTCCCCGACATTTTTTCCGAAATTTCGGGAGCTAGATCTTACTGTATTTTTCTGCTAAAATCCAAAATTTTGGCTGATTTTATCAAATTTAACATTTTCAAAATTAAAGTCAAAGTTGGTCTAGCGATTGCTTGGATTGAGGCTTCTAATCATTCAAAAATTGTTGAAATCGAAATCTGTATCAAAATTGTGTTTCTTACTGTCCTAAATCTGAAAAGTGTGTTAGCATTCATTCGAAATTTCAATGCTTTATTCAAATTTTTGCAATTTGCGACTTTTGAAATTAAGTGCTTAATTACAACAACTTTGATTTCCGCTTTCAGAATTGAATTTTGCGTGAAATTGAGTCAATTTTCAAATTTCAAAACTTGCATTGCTTTTGGTATTCCCTCTAAAATCATAAAATTCAAAATTTTAGTTTCCCTCTCTTTTTCAAAATTCAAATTTTGCATTTTTTGACAATCTTGGTAGGGTTCAATTTTGAAATTGCAACTTTAATTTGGCCTATCTACAGATCGTAAAATCACTCAATTTTTTCAGGTTAACTGTAAAATCATCATAACTTTCATCCCTGCAAATTTCAAAAAAAGTTGCGAGGACCGTGTGCACCCCGAGCGCCACGGTCCCGGACATTTTTTCCGAAATTTCGGGAGATTGTCCTGATTGTATTTAACAGCTTAAATCTAGAAGATTGGTTGGTTTTACTGAAATTTGCTACCTCTAAGATTCAAAATCTTCTCTCTTTCTTTAGTGCATGAGTTTTACAACAATAAGCCCTACCTACACTATTCCCGTTAGATGAAGCCTTAGAATTAAGTCCTTCCAAGGTTTAATTACCGAGGAGATGGAACCTAATTTGAATGGCCCTTTTAATGAGGACATGGGTAATTCCTCTAATCCTCTTAATGATGAAGAAGCTCTCCATGAGGTTTCTGTAGAACAACTTTCAAAATTGGATAACCAATTTGACGATTTTCGACAATGGATGTCTCAAGAATACCCTGATAGTCAAGCTCTTCCTTTAATTGAGGGTCTAAAACGTATGCTTCAAAGTGATAAGAATGGAATTGATATTTTGCGTGGTATTGCACACATTGTGGATTCAAATGTGATGCCTATGAAAAGTTGTGCCGAAACCTTAGGTTATACACAACCTCCTACTCAAGACAATCATTCTATTCCTTTGACGACTTCTACTGCTAGTATACCTACTTTTACATCAAACATAATGACTACTTCAATACAAGACATTCCTCCTACGATCACAAGTCATGGGGGCAATCCTTCTTCTCCAATCAACCCTCTTCCTTCATTCAATACAATTGCTTCATTCATTCCTTCAATGAGTGTGCCTATTATATCACCACAAATGAACATGACACAAGGGGGCAATTCATTCAACCATTCCATTCCTCCTTGTAGTGTTCCTCCTTTCCAATCATCTCCTATGACTAACTATCATAGTGTCCTACCACCTTACTCTTTACCTTCTTTCAATAACATAACACCTCCATCACAATCTAACACGTCTAATATGAATTCTTCGACTGAAGCAACCATTAACAATCTTGCACAAACTGTCTCTTCTTTACAGCAACAAATTGCCTCTATGAATCAATCTAAGTTTAGTGTGCCCACATTTGATGTTGCGAGCCCACTTTCTCTTGATATTGTTCGAGCTATTCCCCCTAAACATGTTGAAATTCCGCATTTGGAGCTTTATAATGGTAAGGGTGATCCTCTAACACATGTTAAGACCTTTCAAACAATATGTACTGATTTTGCTTATGACCAAAGGTTGCTTGCAAAATTGTTTACTAGAACATTAAGAGACAAAGCCCTACAATGGTATTGCTCGTTGCCTTCCTATTCTATTACTTCTTTCGAACAACTTGCAAATGCTTTCATTCAACAATTTCAAAACAATATAAGTCCTAAAGTTACTTTGATTGATTTAATGCATTGTAAACAAGGTGTTAAAGAAAAAGTGACTGATTTCATTGGTAGATATAAGCATTTGTATGCTCAAATTTCTTTTCCAGTGCCTGACAATGATATTCAAAGAATCTTTATTTCTAATTTACAAAAAGACATTAGAGAAAAACTCCTGTTTTCTGAGTTTACTTCTTTCCAACAGTTGTGCGCAACTCTTCACAATTATCAACTGACTGTGAGTCAAATGGAACAATCACATCCTATGGCTCTGAGTGATAAGGGTGATAGTAGTCAACAACCATTTGGGAAGTTTAAACCGAACAGAGAGTCCATTAAATTCAATGAAAACATCATCAACAACAATGTGAATGTAGCATCAGGTGTGTCTCCTATTTCTAAGTTTTTCAAGAGAGAAAGAAAGTTTACTCCTTTGAATGAATCATTGCATAGTATTATGAATAAGTTATTGGAACAAAATGTGCTTACTCTTCCTCCTATAAGGCAAATTGATCCTGGAAAGAGTAATTCACCCTATTTTGATAACAAATCTTTTTGTCAATTTCATCGTCAACTTGGGCATGATACTGAAAAATGTTTTGCTTTAAAGGGTAAAATTCAAGATTTGATTGATAATAATACTATCTCTGTTTCTGGAGTGAATGATAAAGGCAATACATCTGTAGCTCCTCCTAACCAAAATCTTCAGATTTTTACTGATCCATTGCCTTCTCATACCTCTAATGCGATTGATACTACTGATTCCTTTGTCTCACCTAATGATCTCATGTCTATGACTCCTAATGTGATTAACTTTGTGGAGCAACAAAAAATCCCTAAAGAACCTTCCATCACATTTGATTCCAGTGAAACTATCAGGGCACCTGATGGTCCTTTATATATAGTTGCAAAAGTCAAGAATACACCTTGCCGTGGAGTGCTTATTGATCCTTCTTGTATGGTTAATATCATTACTGAAGAATTTCTTTTTACTTTGCAATTGAATCAAGTGATCTATGATGAAACAAATGTGGTTGTGAAACTATTTGATGCATTTTCTTCTCTTGCAATTGGTTCTATTACATTACCTATTGAGGTCCATAACAAATCCCTTGATGTGGACTTTGCTATTATTCCATCATCCGAACAATTTCGTGTGAAGCTAGGCTATCCTTGGCTATCTTCCATGAAAGCTATCGCTTCTCCTATTCACAAGTGTTTGAAATTTCCCCATAATGGTGAAGTTGTTACTGTCAATCATAGTCTCTTTAAACCAGCTGAAAGAACTTCTAGCGTTCCTATTGATTATTTTTGGCCTAAACAATTCCAATCTCTTCCTCCGCGAAGTGATAATTTTTTCAAATCTTATCAAAAGTGGAAAACAGATATGATCCTATCTCTAAGTGAACCTAGAACACCCAAACTTGACATTCCTATCATTCTTGAGAAGGAAGTTCTTCCTTTGAAAGATAAAACTAATGTCTTTCCTCAAGAAGATTCCCAACCCATCCCTATGGATGTGACTATGTCTATGTCTGATAAACTTCCTAAAAGTAGACCTATCCCTCCTCGTCATGATGGACTTGGTCTCCTTCCTAAACCAAATATTCCTCCCTTATATGGAGCAATTCCTCCTCCTTCCTCTTATGGAGAGAAGAGACCTTCCTCTTCTCCTATTATTCAACCTAAGAGACCACAACCTAAACACCCAAGTGATAAGGATGAGAACATTCCTCCTCCTCAATCTTCTCAACTTCCTACTAAGACTAGACGAAATCGTTCTGCACGTGAACGCCGGCGAAAGTGTCGTCTTAGAGCTCAAACTTTGCAATCCCCAAAAACACCTTCAACAAGCATTATTCCATTTTCTCCTCAGCCGATGATTGAGCCGAAATCTCCTAAACATAAGATGCATGATGGTCTTGATCCTGTGCGAGTTAAAGATCCTATTTTTATAAATCTTGATAATGATATAGATGAAAATGTTATTCATGATGCAAATGTTACTCCTGTTCATTCTGATAGTGAATATGAACTTGTTGATGTTGATAACCATTTATCTAACGAATTTTCTAAGGCACTTATCCTAGCTCCTAGACAAGAACAACGTGGCTCGGAACATGAACATAGCCCTTGTTTGGATCTTGTGATAGCTCCATCTGCTGTGTTGGATGTTCTTCCTCTAGCATGTTCCCTGCCTTCCCGAAACATTGATCAGCAAGATCGGGGGGTAGATGACGTGCTAGACTAGTTTTATTAGCATAGCAGATTCTCTCCTCCTCTCTTTTGTTACTTCTTCTATGTGTTATTCTCATTCTTCTATTTGTTGTCCTTAGTGTTATCTACTTGAGGACGATGCAAAGCATTGAGATCTCTTGGTCTCTCTCATGTTGACTCAAAAGACACGTGTTCCCTTCTTCTAGGTGACCTTCCTTGATTGGGGAATGAAGAACAATTATGCATACATACATATGATATACATGAATTATCATACGGCATACTGACCCCAAGGAAAGAGAAGTCACCTTGTGCTTTGTGTTTTGTGTCTATTATCCTTGGGCTTATCTCACACTTGGGGGCTAAATCCTTGTGATAACGTGCTCCTTTCTCATTTCTTATATGTATCACTACCTTAAAGCAATCACCCCCGGTGAGGCATGTGTGATCGCTTTAACGTAGGGGGGCATACATCCCGTTCATATCTTTTCAAGATACTTGAAAATTTCTTGACAAATTTAGCTTTGCCTTGAAAATTTTTGATATCTTTCTTGCATGACTCATAGTGAGGGAACCTTGCTACTAACAGTCATGGTTCTCCCTCGTGATCTTCCCTTTTACTTTGTCAATCGAAGTCGTAAGATCCTTAGTCCACTGGGGGCTTGGTGTATCTTGCCTCCTTGACGTGGTGAAAGTTTTTCAATGTTGTTTCCTTGTACTTTACCGGAAGTATGAGCGTACGCTTATACTCCCGCTAAAGTGGGGGCTAAATGTAGCATCCTAAAATTGTGACACTTGCAATTTTGACCGCATTTGGGTCTTCACGATGGCGACGCAACACTGAACCTGAATGGAGACCCCGAAACTTGCTCACGACACCAAAAACTGCATTTTCTTGCACCCTGGCCTGAACCTCCTTTGCACCTTGCTGTCCTGGGAGGTGGGACCAGAGCGCCCAGCGCCCTGGTCCTTCAGGACCAGGGCGCCCAGCGCCCTGGTCCCCCAAGACCATGGCGCCCAGCGCCCTGGTCCCTGGGCCTATTTTGGGCCCGGTCTCCTATGGGGTCTCGGGTCTTTTTGTTTGCAAATTGGAAAATTAACTTTCCTGGTCGGCCTAAGGTCGGGAAAATCAGTCTATTAACCCTAATTGGCAAGTATATAAACTACATTTTCCTCTCTCATTTGGACAGATACCTACATGACAAAAAAGCATGGAAACTACACTCAAGCATTCAAGCATTCAAGCATTCAAGCATTCCCTCTAAGTCTCCATTCAAGGCTAAGTGTTGCATTCAAGACAAGGATTCAACCATTGAAGAGGAGATCACTTACAACACATTACATGCTACAACATACAACATACAACATACAACAACATCTATACCTTCGCATATAAGGATACAAACATCCTTACAACAAGGTATTAGTACTTGTTTTAGATTACATTTATAGCATTTCTCATTTCTTGGTTAATTCCAAAACCGGGGTTTGACCTAAGGGCAAACCCCTAATCCCTAACCCCCCAATCGTCTTCGCTTTTCTGTGTGTAGGTTGCAGGTATGCAACTGAAATTGAAGATCTGGAATCCTTGTGCAGAGACAAATAGATCCCCCTTCGTTTCGCGGATTTTTCGGAGGACCGTGTGCACGCCGGGCGCCATCGTCCTGTCAACTTTTTCTCAAATTTGCAGGACAGCGTCGTCTCGACATTTTACAGCTAATTCCAGGTCCGCAGCTTCATCCTATATCCCTATCTCAGTTTATAAGCGAATCTTTCTCACTTTCTATGCATTCCTAGCTTAATTCTTCTATCAACATTCTTTACAAAAGAGGGTAGCCTTGCTGTCTTAACCCTTGAAACTCATTTAGCATCCAATCTTGCATTGTGTGGGATTGGATCTTGTGGGTTTCAACCCCTCTTTTGAATGTAAAGTCTCCCAAGTGAAAACCATCAACCCTAGTGACTCTCCCTTCTCTCTCCTCGGAGTTGGGGAGGAGAGAACGACTAGGGTTCGATTATTTTCCGCTTTACAGTTGCCATGAATGCCAAAGGGGGATATTGTTGGCCATTTGGTGGAATTGATATGTGTTGCATTGATGTTTTGTGATTGATTCCATTACTAGCTATTTGGATGCTTTACCGACACCCTTTTGTTCCCCGTAGGTTGAGTGGTTTCTGGTTGATTTGGAACCGGCATGATCCAGTAGGCTTCGGTATGATTTGGTGATGGAATTGGCTTAATAATGATACCCATTCTCATATTCAATAAGTTGGTTTTGGTCTGGTGATCGAATGCTATCCGATTTTCTTAGAAGCTTGGTTTCTAGTTCCAGTGAGGGTTTCATCGGCAAAGATTTTGATGAAGATCTTTGATGAATTGGATAAGTGGTGTTGGTGCAGCTTCAGGTGGAGTTTCAGGATGCTAATGGTGATCATGTTCGAGACATGGCAGATGGAGATCATTGATGTAGCGTGTGGACCTATACTAGGTCTTGGTTGATCTAGGTTATGGAAATAATTTAATGTAACATGTGGATTGGACCACTCGATGTGTTTCTGAGATGTCTTTTGTGTTGGAGATTAATTTTTTGGTCTAAGGATGACATGGTTTGTAATTATGTAAGTGGTTTATTATCTGGTGGCTGACCTAATTGTTTATGGTCGAGGGTTTGTATATATAGATGTAAGATCTCATTGTAGATCATTATGGTTATGTTAGAGGTCATAGTCAAGGGATTTAATGTGCGAATAATGTAATATCATTTAGGTAGAGGATCTGGTTGATCATTGGAGATCGAATTGGGTTTATGTAAGAGGATTTAGTCCTCCGGTATTGAGCATAACTAGAACTGTACTCAGGCATAGGAGTTGCTATCTTTTGCACTTCAACACGTATCCGGATTGTAGTCTGGATTTCTATGTAGTCAGTGAGACTCCTTTTGTGATGAGATGTGCGCTCTAGGTTGTTGGCCTTCTTGCAAGTGCAGACCCCTCAATTTTAATTCACATACTAACTACAAAATTATTATCTGACTGTGGGTAGGCTTCCCACCCTGGTCTTTCCCTTTACCGGGTTTTCCACGTACAAATCTTGGTGTTATGTGGATGGTATTTATTCTATGATTATTGTTTATGCTTAATTGGTTTAACTTCTATTCCAGTATTAAAGTTTTAATTGCTAATGGTTCTGGTAATCTGTGACAACTGATTCACCCCCACCTGTTAGTTATCTTTCACTTATTTGAAGTGTCTAACAATTGGTTTCAGAGCTTTGGTTCTCTCTGCAGAAAGATTAACTGCTTGAGGAATATCCTATGGTGACTAACAGTTCAAGTTCATCCAATTCTTCTGGAGCTATCTTTCGAAGAGATATGGTTTGTAGGTTAAAAAAGGAATTGTATGGACTCAAGCAATCTGCTAGAGCTTGGTA